>NC_046167.1:44033796-44138796 GCF_011064425.1 Rattus rattus
GAGCAAACACAGAAAAGACGCAGCCCAGATCCTAGATTTTATGGGAAAGTATACATTGTTCTATATGGATGTAGATATGGTGGTGACAACTGTAACTCTAATACCCCCAAAGGCAGAAGTGGGAGGACTAGGAATTCAAGGATGGCCTTGGCTATATAGTGAATTTGTGGCCAGCCTGGATTACATGAGATTCTGCTAAGAGGGGGGTTCTGTTATCTGCCAACTCTTTTATCTTGGAATAAACCCACTTAACTGACTTTCCTGAAGTGGTGATCACTAGTCATTGTGGCCAATTCCATTATAAATCGTAGGGCCAACATTTCCATGTAAATGATTTCTTACAACAGATAAGGCTTTAGGATCTAGGCTTCTACAAATGGAATTTCTGGAGTTAAAGGGCATACTTGGGACGAATCTGGAAACACTGAACTATGAGCACGAAGCTGTCAGACGGGCTCAAAGCTCTGTGTGAGTAGGAATTACGTACCATGCTGAAGGTCTCCCTGCTGCTCTTTCTTCCAGGCCCAGTATGTGCTAATTTCTCCAGAGGTAAGTATCCCGAAGGCCTGACACCCCACCCCAGCACCTTGTGCTTACACCGACTGCTGAACAAACCATGATGTGTGTGTTTTACAGGCAAGTTCAAGGTTTGGGAGCTCACTGGTGTCTGTGCGGTCTAAGGAAAGGGTGAGTACCGGACCTGTACTTTGACACCAGATTTGATAGTCTCTTTTTAGTTTAGAAAAGAAGGAACACGTGAACTTAATCCCACTACTTTTTAAGTATGGACCCCCACGCCCCTCTGCCACTCTGCAGCAAGGCTTAGCAGGGGATTGCTTGTGGGCCAACTATATCTGACTTTAAAAAAAATGGCCATCGTATTCTAAATAGTTGAAGTATTATTCCTGACATGAAGTTTTATGAATTTTGAATGTCGCAGTCCATGACTTAAGGGCGTTTGATGTGTGCTGAGGATCTGCTCTCATTCCTGACCTGTCTATGGCTGTACACACTGCACTGCAGCTTGAGAGGAGTTCTCACATAGCCTCAGATGTCACCTGCCCTTTATGACATCTGCAGACCACTGCAGTAACAATGTCCAGACTGCTGATTTTTTTAATAATGTTTGTGTGGGCTACAAGCTCATGTGCCACAGTACACTTGTGGTGCTCAGAGGACTGGGGAGAACTTTGCTTCTCTCTTCCCACCATGCCTGGCTCCCAGAGACTGAACTCAGTCTGTCAGGCTGGGCAGCACCCTGATGGGTGACATCCTGAGTGCCTGATCAGTCTTTAAACAAGTCTAGACCAATGACCCTCAATCTTGCAATCCTTTAATACAATTCTTATGTTGTGGTGACCCCTCAACCATAAAATTATGTTTGTTGCTACTTCATAACTGCAATTTTGCTACTGTTATGAATTGTGAACATCTGTGTTTTCTGGTGGTCTTAGGCGACCCCTGTGAAAGGGTCATTCCATCCCCCAAGAGGTCACAAGCCACAGGTTGAGAACTGCTGGTCTAGACATGCATGCCACGGCTGTACCTTTATTCCTCTCAAATAAGTATAAAGAACCACTTGATACTTCCCACAGTTATACAATACTTTATTTTTGGATGTTCCATGATTCAGTTAAATTACATTCTCATATTTATGTTATTTCCATTTTTTTTACTATTGCAGATTGTACGGTAGTGAATATTACTGTACCTGTATTTTTATATAATTATTGCAAATATCCTTGTAGGCAAGAAACAGCAGTGGGACTCCTAAAAGATCCATTCATTAAGATTACATTTTAATATAGATTTAAGAAACTTACCTTAATATATACTACTAAAGAGGCAGGTGTGGCGACTCATGCCTGTAATCCCAGCACTTGGAATCTGAGGTAGGAGTTTGAGGCCAGCCTGGGACTTAAGAGTTCCAAGTTAGCTTGAGTTAGAGTGAGACCCTGTGTCAAAACAAAGGAAACCACACTAACCCACTACAGCGTTTGTTCACCTCAGGACTGGTATTGTAGAACTGTGCTAGGCTATTAAACAAAGACAGGATGGTGACTGCTCCTGAAGACACATGTAGGTCTATGAGACCGGCATAGGACAACGGCCGTGGAGCAGTGTGAGCAGGAGTCCTTAGTGAGGGAAGCCCGGTCGGTGAAGACAGCAATCTGTAAAGGCTTGGGAAGTACTTGGCAGACCCAGAGTGAAGCTGCCCTCTGGTGGCCAGCAGTCCTCACTGACACAGACAACCCTGATAGAAGCTCAGGGTTAGCTACAAGAACCAGCAGTTATTAAGCTTGTGGAAGGATTCTCTAAGGATACACCTGACTTTTACTTACAATTTTATGCACTTTCGAAAAATCAGACATTGTCAAGAACACTGAGCAAGGGTAGTTGTGGTCAAGGTCATCTGGAAGTACTTTACAGTCAACTCTGGAGTGCACAACCCCACAAGTTAGCTTTCCTAATTGCAGTTCACTCGAGCCAGTATTAACACCCTCACTTTCCCAGCTCACAATTGAGACAGCATTAAAGCTCCGTGGCCTTTCCCTGAGACCTGAGGTAGGACCCTCAAGGCAGGCTTCTGTCCTGGGATGTGAGTCTGGTAGAAGTGGCAGCCTGGAGACTTGCGTGAGGAAGCCTGCCCATGTCAGCTGGTGAGCCTCGGCAGTACATTAACTGAGGTACCTCAGTGGACAGTGGAGAAGACAGAACAGTGACACGGCCGGTCTCCTGCTTACAGCTCGGATGGAAGGATAGAATGCAGCTAAGACCTTTGACATCAGTGTGCAGTGACCCAGGGATACAGACAGTGGCTGTCCATGCAGGACTTATGGTTGAAATAGCCCCTGCGATGGTTAGACCAGGGAGATGGCAAGCAGCCAGGAAGGCTAACTTTAGGGGAGGAGCATGATTTGGCCAGGAAATGGAAAGAAGACTTAGAATATAGCCAAAGTAAAAGCACATTTAGTGACTAGTAATTACATAAATAAGGGAGGAGAAGAAATTACCACTTCGTCAATTGAAAAGATTAATTTTCTCTTGTTGACTGACCTTGGGGTATTAGGAGGTGCCACTTGATGTGGTCACATGCACTGCAGTGAGGTTCTGGGGTCAACTTGCACAACAGTGGTTTTGGAACTTAACAGATCTGACAAAGTGGTGTCTGAACAAAGGGGGAGAGACTCGAGTTGTGGTTGTGGGGTGTGGCTGGCATTGCTCTTCTGTGCACTTCAGAGCACAGTATGATGTCTGCCTCATGGAGGGAATATCACTAGTGCTGTCTGTCTTGTGTCCTCCACAGAACCAAGTGGTTGTTGCTGCTGGAAGGAGTTCTTGGGGAGCCCGGCTCTCTGGGGCACTTCACGTCTACAGCTTCAGCTCAGATTGAAGATGTCATCTCCTAATCAGCCCGTCTCTTCAGCAAGTCATCTCCATGATGGCCAAAGTAGTTCTCCAGAGGAGCTCTGGTGAAACCTGACAGAGGCGGGGCTCCTGGACAGCCAGGCTACCTGGAAATGCGGTCAGCTCTGTGTGGACACTGGATGAGAGGGAGCAGCAGGCTTTGAGGGCAAGTCCCTCTAAAGTGCTTTTGAATCCTCTGAGCTTGCTGCCTGTGCGTGGGACTTTATCAACCCACCCCCTTTTCTGCATTACCTGCCTCTCTAGTGTAGAAAGGGTGTAGTTAGCTCTTAACACTCTCCATATAATTGTTCCTATAAAATCCTTCTTCGTGGTGGCTGGTCCTATTTGGATCTTAAATGTACCCCAAATCTATGTTGAAGGCTTGGCCCTTAGCTTAAAGAAGGTAGGAACTGAAGTGGGTCTTTGTCGGAGGAAGTTATGTTACTGGGGTGTATCAGGACCCCAGGTCCTTCCTTGCCTCTCCGCTGCCAGTTGCTGTGAAATGAGCAGCTCTCCTCCGCCATGACATACTGCTTCTTTCCCAGCCCCAAAGCAAAGGGCCAAGCACCCTGGAGCTGACTTGGCTGAAACTGAGCCAAAATAAACATTTCCTCTTTTTAGGCTGTTATCTTGGGTATTTTGTCATATATTTTATAGGGAAGGTTGCACACTGGTCCCTCCTCACTTGGATGTCTGTGTTCACATTTTATACAGTGAAGGATAACTACAGAAACTAGGGTTTGATGATCAGTCTCACTCACAGATCTGTGAAGCCACTATTTTGACAGGCGGTGAATCTCACCACTGTGGTTTTGAGTCTTACTTACAGAGTGGTGGCAGGGCTTTGCTGTGCTAGGCGGCAAGCTGCATCAACAGAGTGGAAAGGAATGGTGTGGCCTGAGCCCAGGGTGACCATAAGGGACCAGCAAAGGGTCAGTGGGAAGTGGGCTTTGGCTTCACTTATTCTTGGGTAGCTTCTGTATACCAGCCCTACATTGTGACTTCAGGAGAAATTTGCCAGCACATAAACCTGCAAACAGTGACCAGCTGGTTCTCTGTCAGCCAAGGGAGATAATATTCCCTCTGATCCTAGGAACAATACAAATGGTAAGGGAAATGGTGACAGTGACAGGTCCCACTCAGAGACTCTGCAGAGAGAATGAGGAAGAGGCCAAGGAGAATTAACTCCACTGAGATGGCTCACAAGGGAGGAGAAAGAGGGGCAGGACAGACACAAATACCCCAGAAGACACAGCCTCTCTGCTCATCGTCACACAGACGGACATGCTCCAGACTAGCTGCAGCACTGTACAGCCCCATAAGGCACAGCAGGAAGCACAAAGGGACATTTGGTTTAATTAGTGGTTCAACCTATCTGAAGAACACAGGCAGCAGAAGGGGTAAATGGCAAGGCTAACCCCAGGGCCTCCTGCACATTGGGAAGGAGCTCCCCCAACCCCTGCGGGTGCGCTCACTAGCCACAATGTGCCAGTGACTTTGCTCTGTAGTAGATGGATGAGGGCCTGTCTATACATGGCTGCCTTGGCCACAGGATTTGTCTTTCACTCAATGTCTGAGCATAGCACGTAACAGGCATCAGGTAAAGGAAGCTTAAAGCTTACAGAAATCCAAACATAACTTCAGGTGGGCAGGAGCCTTCATATATTGACTCCTCTGTGAGAAATTAAAGCCCCCCCCTTTAAAGGCCAACCTAAAGAACATAGAAAAACCTGATACAGAGAAAATATAAGCAGTCTGCACATCGTCCTCAACAGGTGGATTAACATCTCCTCCTCCAAGCACTGACTAAGATTCAGCTCTACAATGCTTAAGTGACTCAGCTAAACAGCCTTCTGATAATCTTTGTGATCTTTACCTCAAGACACCAATAGACATTTATATATTGGTTTTCCATCTTTATGCATTTATATATCTTTATACAAAAACTCAGTATTTGATATTCTATATTTCCTTTAAGGAACAGTATCACTCAAACCCTACCTGACCTAACCGCCTTTAAAAACTTTACAAACTGCCAGTTCCGTCCTTTTATCTAAGGCGAAGTAATTACATTTTGTCCCTCTGCTAAGAGGGACATGACTAATCAAAACTTTATTTGAGCTCATAAACTAACACTACAAGGAAAAATGAGATTCAGCCCTGTCCGACCTGGGATCAAGTGGACTTCAATTCTTCATGGATCTTAGCTGAACAAAGCCTAAGACATCACAGTGTAAGACCGGTCACAGCAGTGGGGTGCTCTCGGGTGTGCTGAAGAGGGGTGTGAAATCTGGGCATCATCAAAGACGATCCTGGATGCTGTCAAAGGGTTCAGCTGCCACAGTTTTCATAGTCACATTCCAGCATCTCACTCAGAGCCATGAAAGTCTTTCATGGCTGGGACACCAGGCCAGCTCAGTGCTAGACCAGCTTTTCACAGCCCCACACAGGAGGGGAGCTCACTTGTAACCTGTTTTCTGCTGGAGTAACATTTTTACTTCCATCACTTAAGTACCCAGTAAGCCTGTGGGACACCCACAGTCTGGGGTGGGCACACTTCTTCGTTATTCCTACACTGCAGGCTAAGAGTTGCTCTGGCCTTACCACAGTCTTACAAGTGCACTACTTAGGGAAGCACACTTTTTGGTTATTGTAATGTTTTAGCACACAACTGTGTGAATCCTGAAAACACACAAAGGCAGGCTGAATGGTATCAGCAATTTGACTCTTCACCATGCAGTTAGAGGGCTGATCCCACAGCTTTGTTCATGCTGGGCGAGCGAGCGAGCGAGCAGCACTTGCAGCCCCACTTCCTCTGGTGTTTTATAGTCCAGGTGGGCTGGACCTCACTCTGTAACAGTCACTGGCCTAGAACATACTCTGTAGCCCAGGCTGGCCTCAAATTCTTCCTAACCTTCTTGCTGCAGCCTCTCAAGGACTAGAAGTACAGGTGGGGGACCAACCATGTCCTGCCTTGCCATTTATTTTAAATGAGAGCTTCTGATTGGGAAGGCAGCGTTTCCACCATTCTTACATTAGCTATGTTCTTGTTTGACAAACACATCTGTTAACCTTTGAGAGGAAGGCAAACACATTAGCTGGCTGTATACATTTTCTCTTGGGGAGGGGGTAGCATGACAATCTCAAATCAGGCAATGATCAAAACATCTATAAAATTGTAAGAGAATAAACACTTTAAACTTAACTTTCCATAGTTCTATTTATAATTAATCAAAAAATAGTAACAATATTGCTTAATTGGAATCTAAATATGCTGACATTAAATTATACCTCTTTTTTATTCATCATATATAAAAAAAAGCAAATACCTGGAAGTAAAGTTCCACCAAGGACTGACATTCCAGAATTTGCCAAAAGGCTAAGTGATCCACCAGCCTTCCTCCCCGAGCGAGACTGACAGGACTGTGACTCTCTGTGCGGGGCCACGGGCTCTGCTGAGTCCCTGGGCAGTCAGCACAAAGCTACACTTCCTCCATATGTATAGTGGCACTGATCTAGATAAGTCTACTCACAGTAAATAAATCGATACTTTAAAATGCCCATAAACAGTATTCAAAGTTGGTAGGACATAGGGTTTGGGCCTTTTACAAAGAAAGCACTGTCTCAAAGAATTCTGAGAATGCGATCAAGTTTAGTACTGTGAATGCCACAGTATTTTTAGTCATTCATAATTTAAACACCAGTTGTCGTTTTCCCCCAGAAAGTGATAATAGCTTCAGAAGAATAAAAATCCTTGTCTGCCAGGCTGCTGCTATCGGCTTGCCAGGATAGTCCTGCCTGCTCCAAGTCCTTCCGGCCTGAGGCTGTTTTTCACATCCGTCCTTCTATCTGCCAGAAGGGTCTTTTTAGGCAAGGAGGCCATCTAAATAAAGCAGGAAAAGAATTTCAGTGTGTGTCTTTCTTAGAAGCCACTAACCAGATGGTAAGTGGGTACCATGCAGGTCAGTGCCTGTGCACTTCCTCCAGCAGCGCTGACTCCACAGACAAGGGAGGAAAGGAGGGGTGGCTCCTACGCTCATGAGAGCAGCACAGCGCAGCATTTCAGCACAGCTACGGGAAAGCCCTGCAGAGTGACGAGCATCTGTCTCAACATATGATTCCTGCCAGTGTTCTACAGAAACCAACTGATTCACTGTGAGCATCTCACCTCACTTAACTGTCTACATCATTTAAAGCACACAGTGCAGACTGGATTAGCAGAAGGGAAAGGAAGGAGAACTTGCACAGGGTCACAAAGCCTGTGGCCACTGAAACCCAGGCTGCCTGACTCTATGCCCAGGATTAAGAGAACCCAGCAGTGTTGCTGTGAGCCCCAAGTCCATACCATAGGGGGCAATGGAGCTTCCAGCTGTCTTCCAAGGAACGAAAGCAACCTCCTCCAGATGAGGCCACTTCCCATAAACATAATCCCTGTAATCAGCCAAAACACACGATGATCCTGAAAGAAATAGTTTATTCCAGTCACAAAAGGTCAAACTCCTCAGACAAATTCCCCGTGTCATTGGAAGACCTCTCTATAGAAAGCAGCTAGGATCAAGGCCTGCAGCCAAGCCCAAAGACTGCGGCCAGGATGGGGCTACTCCTCTGTCCCCTCACAACTGGGTTCTCCTGTACCTAGGGCTACATGATGCCCCTATCAGAAAATGCTGTAAAGGCAAGGCTTGGCTTTGCAGCCCAGGCTGGCCCTGAATTTTTGGGCTCTGGAGGTCCTACTGCCATACCCTACCAAAGACTTGGGTCTGCAGGTAGGAATCTAAAGGAATCATCCTTGGGTTGAAATCCGCTTGTTTTCTGGATCTGCAACTTAAGTTTCCTGAGGCTCTATTTTCTCATCTACAAAGTAGGGGATATATGTCTAATTTATAGAGTTGTGATAACTACATCAAACAAGCCCTATACATGTGAACTCCCAGGCTCAGAGCCAGACACACAGAACTAAAAACAAAATCCCTTATTACCTCTCCTCACAGTGTGGCTGTGTTAGTTAGCTTCTCTCGTGCACTTACATGGTGTAGGAAATAAAGCACTGAGGCCAACAGTAACTGCTTGACTTCTAAGTGAGTTACAGCCTGTGTTCCAGTGACACCATCACTGTCAGCCTGACTAGATTGGGAGTCACTCAGGAGTTGGATTCTGGGAGGGCATTTCCAGAGGGAGAGTCGCCTGCTTCCTGAGTATGGACCATGTGACCAGACGCCTTCGGCCCTGCTACCCTGTCTTCCCTGCAGTGACGGATGGTAACTCCTTTAAACTGGGAGCCAGAATGAACCTTCTGCTCCTTATGTTGCCTTTGCCAGGTGTTTTGTCACAGCAATGAGAAAGGGAACACATATACTTCCAAAAAAGCTGATCATTTAAACATTATAAAGTAAAATCCTTGGAGTTGCATTCTTACCTCTTCAAGGGAAGATTCCAAATTCATGCCAAAAGCAACTCCCATCAGTCCAAAGAGTGAAAGC
The DNA here is from genome assembly GCF_011064425.1 of Rattus rattus. Classification (NCBI taxonomy): domain Eukaryota; kingdom Metazoa; phylum Chordata; class Mammalia; order Rodentia; family Muridae; genus Rattus; species Rattus rattus. The sequence goes on from NC_046167.1 coordinate 44,042,685, forward strand.
GAGAAGGTTCCCATGGTCAGCTGGAGGTTTAACCTCATCATCACATTGCGATGGCTGGAGAGAAAACAACCCACTCAGCCCAGCACACACCCAAATCCAGCAAAACTGAGCGAAGGCCTATGGGGTCACTCTTCACCCTCAAAAGGAACTCCTGTGATGGGTAACAGTGAAACTTGACAAGGTTTGCAATTACCATAGAAACCTCTGACCTGAGGTGGGGGACCCACCATTTCCATGGGTGGCACCAGTCCCTGGCTGGGGACCTGGACAGCAAACAGTGGAAGGTGAGCTGACAGCACTCACCTCACTGGGTCCTGACTAGGACACATGACCAGCTACTTCAGGTTTCCCTCAAACTGCGAGTCCAAATAAACCATGCATTCCCTCAGTGCTTTAGCCAGGCCGTAGGTCAGTCATAAAGCCCACTATGGGGTAGTCACAGATGTGATGGTGTGATTTCTTCTAAACAAGATTACTAAAAAGCGCTTCCTTCCTAACTGCAGTGTTTACCACCTCTGTGGCCCTTACCTATCTAGATTGATGAAGATAATGCTCTGTGAATCATCAATCAGGACCCGAAGCTCCCGAGCCTCATTGGAGAGGTCGTCAGCCAAGCGATAGTAGTTTTCCAGCAGCAGCTCCATCTCCTCTGCGTGGTCAATCCCAGTGCTGCTCTGCTCACTTCAATTCACAGTCAACAGTCAACAAACCCGACACTGTGCAACACATACCGGCCCCCAGCTTCAGTCACCAGGGAGAGAGCTAGCCTTGTCTCACCTGTTCTGACTGCATCTCATTTGCAAGAAGCTTTGTCAACTGATCCTAAGCACGATGCACTCAGCCCTACTCAGCTGAGTTCAAACTACTGTGCCCATGCCCTCAATCCAAAAGACTCGTGTAAACACGCATCATTAGTGACTGGAATCACAAATGTGAATACCGATGAGAAAGTGCAGCCTAGGCCACTGTGGAGCACAGGACAACCTAGATTAAGTTGGAAAGAATACTTCCTGGGCCTGGAAGATGTCTCAGTGGGTAAAGGTTAAGGCTCTTCTTTTAGATGACTGGGGTTGGATTTCTAGCACCCACATGATGGCTCACAACCATCCGTAACTCCAGGTCTCAGAGATCTGCCCACTTCTGGCCTCTGTGGGCATGACACATACAGGTGGTACATAGACATACATATAGGCAAAACGCCTTCACATTAAAAAAAGCATCTCCCTTTTAATACAGTCATAACAGCAGTAGCTGGTTTGTTTCATCCTTCCTAGAGGAGTGAACAGAGGACCTAACTGTGATGTCTGCTTCCCTGAGCACATCCTATTAACACTGTCTAGTTCTAGCCTGTCTGGAGACCACAGCCCTGACTGTGATCCACTGAAAGGTATCGCCTTTCCCGAAGGAGAGATTTGGTAAAAGTGAGTTGCATCGTGCCTCTACTATGGCATGTTCGTATGACTTAAGGGTTGGGTAGAAAGAGTTGTATGTTATGTCTTCAGGGAACTAAAAACAGTGCACTTGTTACTGTTTGGTGTGTGTGAGTCAGGACACCGTGTGGCTGCCGCCCTCCTTTCACGTTTACATGGACTCCAGGGATCCAACTCAGGTGGATATGCTTGCACAGGCACTGTCCCCTGCTGAGCCACCTCAGCAGCCCCTTCCTTGCCTGTTGGCTAATGAAGAGCATGGGCACTTACAACTGTGCCACTGATAAAACAGTGCATTTCTCTACAGGCTTTGGCCCCTACTGGAGAAGTAGACTCAGGTCTCCGGTGACTTTAATGCATCACTAGTATAGATCAGACAGTGAGTTTCATACTCTGTGTTTGGACCTGCTTTCAGCAGTTTCTAAAAACACAAATGATTTCTAGGTTCAAAAATCAGAAAAAAATGTGTAAGCTATGTTTATAACAGACAAGGCTTATGGACTCCAATCCCACTGCCTGGCTCGCCCCCTTCTCCTTACCACGCGACTATTGCCCTTTGCTTCTTAGGGAACTTAGTTCACTGTGCATGTGTTGCTTAGTGATTCATTCCCCAGGGGAACTGTGATATATTTATGTTCTCTTCAGCCCAGCAGCTAGAATGCAATGTGCATTCAATGCAGCCTCACTGAGCTGGGACATGTGCAAGACACAGTGTCTAGAAATGAAAAGTACCTATTCTCTATCTAGAAAAATACAGGCTCGCCTGAAGGAAGAAACAACACAAGGCTCCACTTACAAGACATGCGGGTCACTCCACTTGGTTAAACAGAGTTCTTCCAGCATCTCCTCCTCATCCAAGAGCTCCAAAATTGACTCTTTGAAGATTTTAATGTCTGTTTCTAACTCAGAGAGACTGTAAGAATAGTTACACAGCAGAGATCAGCAGCATAAACGTGCATCATTTCACTCTAAGTGTGTAGGGCAACTGATAAGTGATCCACCTATCAGTGTATACTGGTGAGAAACATTTCACTAATAGTGCAAATTAACCATTCCCAAACCCAAACAAATCAGTAAAATTATCCAGTGACACAACTCTATATATAACTTTGGTAGCTTCCAAGGTTAGATGTCTGTTCTAGAGACTTAAGGCTAAGGTAAAACCTGTGGGCATTTACTCTTAGCTAAGGACTCCACAATGAATCAGTCAGAGGATGGCTGAAGAGGTGCACCAAGAGGTTTATAGGAGGTAGGTTACAGGTAAGAAAAAGAGGCCAGAGAAGTCAAAGGAATCTATGATGCACAGGTCAGGAGGAAGTTACAATGATGCTCTTAATCATGCTTGTGAGATACGTACAGGAAGGGGATGGACAAGTCATTCAGTTCTTATGTGTAGTTCTGAAGCACCCTTCATGCTTTGCCTCGTTCACGACAGGCAAAGGCTCTTTCAGATTACTTACACCTCTGACCTTACCCCTTTTTGAGAGAGGACATAACTCTGTAGCCTAGGCTAGCCTCCAACTTGAGGCAATCCTCCTGCTTTAGACTGCTGAGCGCTGGGATTACATGTGAGATTCCATATCTAGCTTTGCACATTCTTTTAAAAAATTACTTATATTTATGTGTCTGTGTGTGCGCCTATGCCACATGTCCTATTGTGTGCCTACTGAGGCTTCTTGGAGCTGGAGTTACAGGTGGTTATGGGCCACCAGATATGGTGTTGGGAATGGAACTCAGGTCTTCTGAAAGAGCATCTTATTTCTACTGAACCGTCTTTCCACTCTGGAGCTTAGAGTATTCTTAATTGATAAAACCATTCCAACACTGCATCAACAACACAAACAACAGTGCCTTTTAAAGTTTTAACTGAGGATGGAGGCTTAAGGGATGGATGGCTGAGCGTTCTGATCACTGGCTTTCTTGCAGAGGATCCAAGTTTGGGCCCTAGCACCCATGTGGTGGTTTATGATTATCTGTAGCTCAACTCCAGAGGATCTGATGTCTCCTGAACTTCTCAGGCGCCAGACACACACATGGTGCACATTTAAGTATATGCAGGCAAAACAACCATACATATAAAATAAACAAATATTAATTTTAGTTTTAAACTAGGGCCAGTAAGAAGGGTCAAAAAGGTTAAGGTGCCTATTGGAAAACCTGATGACCTATGTTCAATCCATTGGATTTACATGGTAGAAAGAAGAAATTAATTCCAACAAGCTTTCCTGACTTCCACACATATACATATATTCTCCCTGCCCCCAATAAAATTTTAATTAAAAAATATATATATCAGTCACAGCCCTTAGCTGTTAAATTTTCAGTCACAGTTGGGGAGTACAATTCTCAGAGTATTTTTATTTAAATTATGACACAAATTAATTGAGGCAAAATTTAAATCCTTGGCTGAGTTATGATTTTAGAAAATGAACATGGACCTTAGAGTGGGGACATGTGACTCTGGATTTAGATCAATGAATCTACTATTAAAATAAAGATAGCATTAACAACTGAATGGGATGACAGATGGGCTGTAACAATGTTTTGTGCAGTATCTTTCTGAACAACATTAGACTGTGTTCCTTTTACTTCAATCTCCCACCTGTACCACTTAAAAAAAACAAACATACATTTTCATATAAAAACTAAATCCCAGCACTGAGGGGGCTAAGGCAGGAGACTGCAGCAAGTCCAAATTTCACTTAGGTCAACGTCAGACTGGCATATGGAATAAAGTAGGCTCATCCTCCTTGGAGCCCCTCCCCCAAAAGAAAATAAAAGTATGGGGACGCTGACACCCTGAGCACAGCGGGGGAAGTTGTCACCATTCATAAACAAGAAGCACACCAGTCTCACATGTGCATGTACGGCAGCCATCACTGTGGACATCGGGAGACAAGCTGAAAGTCTCTGTCTCTAACCCCTGGTCTGCCCAGATTTACCTTTTGCCGTTTTGGAGTAGGACATGCAGTTTGCTTCTGTCGACAGAAGAGTGCTTGGGGTCCACTAATGCATCCAGGGTCTCCAGGATCAGTGGCTGCAGGATGCTTAGTTTCCCCTGAAGGGTGTTGATCTAGATAACAACATGGCCTTTCATAAGAATTAAAACAACCTTTTTAGAACTTAGGATCAGTGAAGCCTCTGATTAAACACAGACAATTGTACTAGCTAAAAAACCTGACAGCATTTCAGAACACGGCCCCTGTTGGAACACCTATCTAGAGATGAATCAAAAGCCACATCTTCTGGGTTAGAAGAACAACATGTAATGCTGCCACTGGCTCTGGATTAACTCTCACAATAGTCTTCCTCTAGACAGCTGCTACGAAAGGACTAGGGGATGATTTGTTAAAACAAAAATCTGATATCCTGGGGACTGTAGAGATAGCTCAGGGGTCAAGAGCACTTTCTGCTCTGCCTGAAGACCAGAATTCGATTCCAATAGCTCATGCCTGGCAGCTCACGACTGTGTGCAACTCCGACTCCAGGAGATCCAATGCCCCTGGCCTTTACTGGCACCTACACACATGTGCACACACATAGCTACACAAACATACACAATAAAAATCTGAAATCCCATGTTGAAGCACGCATTTCACATTGGTTATAGCTATGTTTTATGTAAACAGAGCACAGTTCAAAATTGCTATGGACGGTGGCATCTTAACAACTGAGACTTGGTTTGGAGCTGCAGGTCAGGTGGCAGAGAGCTTGCCTAACATGCATGAAGTCTTGGGTCAGACCCACAGCACTGAATAAACTGGATATGTTGTCATGTGCCTCTAATTCCAGGCCTTGGAAGTGGGAGGAGAAATGGTGTCACTTGGACTTTAAAAAGACACATTAAATCACTGTAGAGTCCAAAGTATGCTTTTCTTAAGCTAACACAAGCACAGCTGTTAATCCACAGGAACTAACGGATGACAGGATATGGCTAAGATCAAGATACCTCCACACAACTGACAAATGACACAAGACTAACAGAATTAAGTGGCAGAATTAAGACTATAAATGTGACTACATGCTGTTTTAACCCAGAAACACAACTCATCTGGCTTGGAGCTGCAGCCCAGAATCAGGGTTTACATCAGCTTGCTACAGACTCTTTTATTCTGTATAAACAGGATCTGGATCTAGGTTCAGAAGATCCAGAGTGGGAAATTAAGGTAGACCTATTGTTTCACTATCCTAAAGAGACATCAACCCTCTGGCTGGCCAAGGGCTGAACTTTGTGTGGCTGAGAGGCTAAGATCCCACTCCAGGTCTTGTGAGGCCTCCTGCTCCTGGTGTGTCATGGTCCAAGTGGGTTGAATGGATCCCTGGAGGAGATGGCTGGCTTGATACTGTAGTGCTCTTTCAGAAAGAAATCTTCTGGGGACCTATGTCACAGGCCAGAATATTTACACGAGATGGCTGAGCTCTCTCTGTTCTCCCCACAGCTGACAGCATCTGTTCCCATACTATGAAGTCCTGAGTCAGCCCAGCCTGTCATGCTCAATCTGCACTGTGCTGTTGCTCCTGTAACCCCAGCAGAGAGAGAGAAAAGAGAGAGAGAGAGAGAGAGAGAGAGAGAGAGAGAGAGAGAGAGAGAACATCTCTTCCCTTATTAAAGCAAAGCAAGTAACAGAGAGGGTACCAGGTTCACTCAGTCTTTCCTGACCACTAGGAATCCAGTGACTACTGATGTATGGGGCAGGGCTCATTAGAAGAACTGTGGTTCCTTTCAGTCTAGGTACCAAACAAGAGGCATCTCCTTGAGCTGTTTCAAACAGAGGACCATGTGGCCAATGTTCATGTGTAAGCACTTGTATTATACAGTTTAATTTGAAGAGTGAAGCAGAAGGTGCTCAGAGGTTGACATAAGATCTCTTGAATTCTCATCCCATGATATGGTTCCTGAAAGTGCAGACGGTGTGCCACACACCTGTAAGCCCAGCGCTAGAGAGGGTGAAGCAGGTAGACCTCCTTAGCCTGGTATACAGCAGGATCCCAATCCAACAAACAAAAACGTAAAAAATCACAGAAGTGTATAAAAGGGAGCCAATTTGAAATGTACTTCCTCAGTTTCCTCTTAAGAGTCTTTCATTCTACTGGCTTGGCTCATTCATTTGGAAAATGAAGTTCCATGTCCTTGGAGGAGCCTTACAGGTGACTCTAATGTGGCTGTGGAAATCGGCTTTGAAATAATCAATACTAACTCACTTTTGAAGGGACTCTGGCCATGCTCTGGTGAGCAAGGCTTGGCAGGCCTTGCCATTCTCTTCCACTCCCTCTGCCTTGCTAAAACTGTTGGATTACAGTCCTAAAGCCGGCCACCAAGGTCCATTCCCTTACTTGGCCACTACCAAGGTAGTGAAGTCCAGTAAAGCCCCCTTTGGCTCACCTAATTAACATGCCCAGTTAAAATTAAATACCTCATCTGTACTGCCTGGTTTTGTCTGTCAACTTGACACAAGCTGGAGTTACCACAGAGAAAGGAGCCTCCCTTGAGGAAATGCCTCCATGAGATCCAGCTGTAAGGCATTTTCTCAATTAGTGATCAAGTGGGGAGGGCCCATGGTGGGTGGTGCCATCCCTGGGCTGGTAGTCCTGGGTTCTATAAGAGAGCAAGCTGAGTAAGCCAGGGGAAGCAGGCCAGTAAGTAACATCCCTCCATGGCCTCTGCATCAGCTCCTGCCTCCTAATCTGTTTGAGCTCCAGTCCTGACTTCCTTTGGTGATGAACAGCATGGAAGTGTAAGCTGAATAAACCCTTTCCTCCCCAACTTGCTTCTAGGTCATATGTTTGTGCAGGAATAGAAACCCTGACTAAGACATCATCTTAAAACGGGGTTTCCCCTTTTACCTTTATAAACACTGTGATTGTTCTGTGTGCCTCATCTGTCTCCTCTCTATCCAGAGGCAGGCCTTTGTCTTCCTCCTGGACAAATAAATACTCCCCCTCCCTTTCCCTTGCCTCTATCTCTCGTCTTAGTCTCGGACTCCCTGTCTTCTGAACCTCTGGGGCAAATGAATCTCCTTTGTGCTGAGATTTGGTCTTGGAGGCTCTGAGCGATACTCCCTAACGGTCTTCTGAGACCAGCCCGAGCTCCGACACCTCATGACATCAGGCTTACCCAGTACTGCAGGAGTGCTTCAATAGCTCTGAACTCAAACGGTAACGGGTACGTAACGAGCTGACCTTCTCCAGCCAGCTGTGATGGCAGTTCCCGGAACAGCCAGTGCTCCAAGTTTAAATTCCGATAATCTAGTATCAGAAGATACTCTGGAGTTATCACAGCCTTCAAGTACTGGAAAAGCAAGAGAAAGAATGCATGTGTACACACATATACACACACTCATAGAGATGCAAGTTATCAAGCTGAAGGAAAGAGGAAATTCACAAAACTGAGTTCATTTTACTAATTTTGGACTAAAACTAAACCAAATCAATGCTCATCTGGTTTTCTAAAAATAAATAATAATAAAATTAAGGAATATTTTTCTACAGGAAGAAAATTCAAATGTATGTATATATCTCAATAATTCTAAGCTGCTCTCAGAAGACCTGGGATCACACAGGGGTGGCAGATGTAGCCCCACAATTCCAGCAGCTGGGAGGTGGAAGAAAACAGATGTTCAAAGACATGCTCAGCTACAGAGCAAGTTCACAGCCAGTCTGCTGTACATGAAACTGTCTCAAAAAACCCACCTCCGAAGCAAGACATCTGCCAGGACTCATATGAGAAACTAAGGAAAGGGTGAAAGATAAAGCTCCCTAAAACAATCTCGCAGGCAGTTCAGCAAGGGAGAGGCCAGCTTGCATGCCAGTACTTGGGAGCTGAGGTATGAAGACTGCTATCTGAAGAGAACAAAACAAACCTGCAGATCCCATTACTAGGCCTGTGGCTTAGAAGAGCTCTGACTCAACAACATAACTTTCCTTCCCACGTCTGTATTTCATGTGCATACCAGCCCACACCACACGAGGCCTGTCTACTCCTGCTCTGGACATCCTCACTGCGCTCTTTCTAACCCTCCTACCCGCCCTACATGCAGCTGCTTTGCCAACAGCTCTGGCTGTCCTGCCTGCTTTCCTGGGCCCCAACTCAAAAGGCAAAATAAACTCTTTCTTGAAATTAGACTTAATCAGATCCTGGTTCTATGCAGGAGCAACAAGTGCTCTAATCACTGAACCATTTCTCAACGTGTGCATTCCCTTTCCTTCTGACATCTGCTCTGCTGTTTTCCCCTCCTAAATGCCAGTAAAATGGTTCTTGAACTTTGAAATTTAAATTTTGGTAGACTTTTAGAAGTGATTTCATTTAATTGTAGTAGTTTGGCCCAAACGGAAATAGTTCCTTTTGAAAATAGCACCAATTTATTGAGTTCATTTGAAATTATGGACAAGCCTCAATGCTTCAAACTACAACAGCATGAAATGAGAAACATTTCTAACCAGGTGTGAATAGCCAGGGTTACATATAAAGGAAGACTCAGTAGTTAGGAGAAGTGGCTGTTCTTCTAGGAGACACAGGTTTGATTCCCGGCACCCACATTGTGGTCCACAACCAGTTTGGGCCTCTGAGGGCCCTTTATGTGGTACACAGATATATATGCACGGAAAACACCTTTACATATAAAATGAAAATTAAAAGTTACAATAAGGGCTGGAAAGAGGGCTCAGATGTTAAGAGCACTGACTGTTCTTCCAGAGATCCTGAGTTCAATCAATTCCCAGCAACCACAAGGTGGCTCACAACCATCTGTGATGGAATCTGATGCCCTCTTCTGGTGTGTCTAAAGACAGTGACAGTGTACTCACATATATAAAGTAAATAAATCTTAAAAAAAAAAAAGTTATAATAAATTAAAAAAAAACCTAAAAAAAAAGAAAAATAAGATTTGATAGTTTGTGACTACTCTATTCATAACACAGATATTTGGACTCATCTTTTTTATAACTACCTTCTAACATTTAACTATGAAAATATTCATTCAAAAAGTTGAGAGGTTATACAGTGTTACCTAGATATCTACCTACATATTTATCTGTGTAGTATAGTCTATCTACTTATCTATCTACCTACATATCCATCCATCCATCCATCCATCCATCCATCCATCCATCCATCCATCCATCCATCCGTGTAGTATAGTCAGTCAGTCTGTTTGTCCATCTGTCTGTCCATCCATCCATGTATCCATCCTTCTGTGTAGTATAACATTTTCACAGTTTAACATCCTGTTTAACTTACTGCATCTCACATGCACTTATCTATTCAAAGAGATACTGTTTAGAAGTGTTCTTGATAACAAGAGCAAGGAATATTTTCTAGAGAAAAAATCATTTGGGAGCAGATTGCTTCTGTTGTGGTCATTTTGATTAAACTAGATTAAAGGACAAAAAATCTGATCTAAGACAAATTTAAAAAGCAAGTACATGCACACTTTAGGGCTCATCACCACTGATGGTCTGTCATTTCAGGACTACATGCTCTCACAGGTTTGAACACTGAGGTCCATGTTAACTAGAGAAATTCAATACACTCAGTGTCTTCTGAGTATGCAAGTGAAGTGTGATGATTATTAGAAAGTGTTAGATACAAATGTAAACCAAGGTTTTAAGAGTCAACAGACACTTCTAGTATACTTAAAAAAAGCAGATGCTTCTTGGTACTAAGGCCATACTATAATTGTTCCTCACAGGACACAAACAGCACCATCTCTGTCAGCCACCATCTCTGTTAGCTGCTGGGTAGCCCGCACCTATGACCCCATCACTGAAGAGGCAAAGGCAGCATGATCAGGGTGTCAGCCTCCTTCCCAGTGACACAGCAAGCTTACAGTAGCCTTGGCCACACGACATCTTTATGAATAAATAAATATCAAACTTGTGTAATTTCAGAAACTACAGATGAATTTCAAGGGCCAGTGAAGACCACAGTGAAAACTTTCCCTACACAAAAGAGAGCAACATTATGCCGGATGAACGTATAACACAGTTCATGCAAAGAGTTCTCCCCTTACAATGCATTCAGTAACAAAAATCTCACTGCCTTCTAAAGTTTGTCTGTCTGTCTTTCTTCTCTTGAAACAGGGTTTCTTTATACAGCCCTAGCTGTCCTGGAACTTTTTATGTAGACCAAGCTGGCCTTGAACTCAGAGATCCGCCTGCCTCTGTGTGGGGGATTAAAGGGAAGCGCACTACCCCAGCTCTGCAGTTTCTTTAACCCACATACTGAGGATGATGGCCAGGACTCTGCTGAGCACAGCAGCACGGCCCTTACCTCCATCCTCATGATGATCCTGTTGTTTCTGGTAGTGATGCTCATTACGTGCTGAAACCTCAAGTCTCTGGCCTGGAGTGCTAACTCATGGTATAGTTCAGTTTTCTTCCTCTCTGTAAGAGAAACAGTGGGTAAAACTAAGCACCTGAGGAGCACGGGCTCCGACACTGTCCCCAGCCTCACCAGTGCACTTTCTACTGCTATCACACACAGGTTTAGGAGCGACTTTAATACCCATCCTAACTTTAAAGCCGATTCATGTGAACTCAAGTTCTCCCCTCTCTTCTGTAATATTTCACTGTGCTCAGCAGTCCACTGGGAACCAATATCAAAACCATAACCAAGCAGGAGAAGAACCTACAGCAGCAATTTTCACCTCTGGACATAGTCTTCTTCTCTGACAGGATGTCACACATCCCAGGCTGGCCTTGAGCTCCTTAAATATCCTTAAGAACTGAAGAATGACCTCAAACTCACACAGTTAATGCTGGAGACTGAATCTAGGTACTCCTGTATTTTTGGCAAGCCTCTACTAACTGAGCTACATCTCCAGCCCATAGCCATTTCTTCTTGAACACAAATTTTTATCAACTAGTTTTGTAGATTTATTTCTATATATTAGTGTTTACCTATATATATAGCCATGTATCACATGTTGATGCCTGTGGAGGCCAGAATGCCACACTGGATCCCCTGGAACTAACGTCACTGATGGTTGTGAACTACTGTGTGGATGCTAAAATAGAACCTGGGTTCTTCTCAAGAGCAACACGTGCTTTTAACTGCTGAGACATTTCTCTAGCCCTTACATTTTCTATTTTTACCACTATAGAGTCATATTCAGGGTTTTGAATCTGTGAATAAAATGAGTTTGGAAATTTTTTATTGGATAAATAAAAACCAAGAAAAGTCAATACTCACAGCAGATCTTTCCATCTGAAAACTAAATTTATTAGCTAAGAATATAGTAGACCAGAGAAACTTGTGATAGGCTGGGGACAGTAGTAGTGTGTTTCTGTGTCAAATCATACCTCCAACAGGGCTGTAAGCAGAAAAGCTAAAGGACATAAGCAACGATGAACAGGACCACAGGGCTAGGGGAGAGGTGAAACTCAAGCCACTCAGGAAAGTAACACCTAGCTCTGTTTTTAGGAGCAGCTGGTCAGAGGCAGACTACCACCCAGTGCAGACTACCACTTCCTTCTCTCCACTGCAGTGATGGGGTGGGGATGGAGGGCTACGTAATTCTGCTTGGAGAGTTGTGTAGGGGAGACTGACAGAAGGAACAGAGGGGACAACAGAGCTCCACAGTCAGCTCTCCAAACACTCTTCAAGTATCCTGGGAGTCCAAGTGGCTCCCGCCAGAAGGAAGTAAAACAGGAGAACTTCGCACAGGGGCTGACAGTCCCATGAGCGCTGATGAACAAACACTGAGGAGAAACCTCCTTCAACACAGTGGTAATCACAAAGAACACTGTACAAACACACAATTTCCAATTTTTCACCAAATTCATTAATCCATTGGTAAAGATACTCACCAAAAGAGGTAACATTTCCTTCTTTGTCAAACTTTGTCTAAAGATAGATCACAAAAACAAGTATTAATTTAATCTCAACTTAGTGTATTTATATGCTGAGAAATAGCCTTAAAATATTGAAATGCAATCATAAATCATATCTGCAAAAGTCAAAAGAAAAATCCCTGTTTTTGATTCCCTTGCTAATATAAACTTGATAGACTAACTTTCTATCTTGGGTCCTTAAGAAATCCATTCATGGGGCTGGAGAGATGACTCAGTGGAGAGATGACTGCTCTTCCAGAGGTCCAGAGCTCAATTCCCAGCAATCCACTAATATCTCTAAGAACATTAACTAAACCCAGATTGTCTGTAAAGAATAACACACACTGGATGGTCACTGTGTCTGAGGCACCATTTTCAGAGTTTTGCCAATTTTCATTTTCAGTAAAAAGTAGGTGATTTAACTTTTTTGTTTTTATTTTTATGAACATGTCTGTGTGTGTTCATATATGTTCTGGGGCACAGAAGAAGGTGTCAGACCCCAGGAATTTATGCTAATGCAGTTGTGAGCCACCAGGTGTGGGTGCTGAGAGTGAAAGTCCTGTCCCCTGGAAGAGCAGCAGGTGCTCAGCCATCTCTTCAGCCCGACAGCATGTCTGCCTTCAGCCCGACAGCATGTCTGCCTGTAGCCCAGCCCGACAGCATGTCTGCCTGTAGCCCAGCCCGACAGCATGTCTGCCTGTAGCCCAGCCCGACAGCATGTCTGCCTGTAGCCCAGCCCGACAGCATGTCTGCCTGTAGCCCAGCCCGACAGCATGTCTGCCTGTAGCCCAGCCCGACAGCATGTCTGCCTGTAGCCCAGCCCGACAGCATGTCTGCCTGTAGCCCAGCCCGACAGCATGTCTGCCTGTAGCCCAGCCCGACAGCATGTCTGCCTGTAGCCCAGCCCGACAGCATGTCTGCCTGTAGCCCAGCCCGACAGCATGTCTGCCTGTAGCCCAGCCTGACAGCATGTCTGCTTGTAGCCCAGCCCGACAGCATGTTTGCTTGTAGCTCAGCCTGACAGCATTTCTGCTTGTAGCTCACAACTGAGTCTGGTAATTTATTATTGGACAAATAAAAACTAAGAAAAGTCAATATTCACAGCAGATCTTCCCATGAAAACTAAATTTATTAGCTAAGAATATAGTAGATGAGAGAAACTTATTAACACACAATGATACTCTAATCCTCATAATTACATAAGGCAACAAACAATTCCTAGCTATTAATGAGAAAAGTGAGGTACAAGATGTCACAATAACTTGTCTAAGTCCCCCTACAGAAAGAGAGCACACTGAGATTTAAACTTAGGAAGTCTGGCTCAGATTTAAAACTTTTTTGGAAACCATAAAAGCTTACAAAATGAGCTGCAAAAGCAATTTATAATTTAGGTTACTTATGGCTAACATTTTGTCATCAAGGGCCTAATTTCATAAATGTACACACAGACCACAGGAGATGTGTTACTCCTGAATCATTCCACAGAGTTTTAGAGACAATAGCCACCCTTCCCAGCATGCACTCTAACACTGCCCTCAGCTGCCTTTCCAGCATCTTCCAAGCCTCTCAATGGCTTCTAAGGGATCTAAACAGACTCACATAAAATCTGAAGTGTTCACAAAGGAAACTTTGTGGCTGGGGATGTGGCTCAGTGGCAGAGTGCTTGCCTGGCATACAAAAAGCCCTGGGTTTAATAACCAGGTGCATAAAGTGGTGTGGTGGTGCATTAAAACATAGTGCGGCGAAGCACATCTGTAATGCCACAACTGAGAGGGCAGAGCCAGGAGGACAAGCTCAAGATCACCCTAGACCACATAGCAAGTCTGAAGTTAGGCTAAGTTACATGAGACTTGTTCTCCCAACCCTCCCTCCTCAAAAGAAAAGAAATGTTGCTGGTGGAAGCCCTTAACATGTACCAGACAAACAATTTTATTGAAAAGGAAAAAATCTTTGAGCTGTCATTTGAACAGCCTGCTCTGTATAGCAAGAGCCTCAGTCATTAGTAAAGCTTCAAGAGTACCTCTAGACCAATCTCTCAGGCACTTGGGTCACAGAGACAAATGCCTTCTCCCACAGTCTAACCCTGCGAACTGGCAAGTACTGGATGCTGTGTACTTACCACAGCAAACACCTGGGCCACGCTGGCTAAAGTAGCTTGAGAGGCATCAGAGGTTCTAAACCGGTACACATCACCTAAGAACAAATGAGAGAATGAATGCCCCCGGCTAACCCAATTTCCTGGAAGGTCAACTGCAACTCTCACAGTACACGGAGCCTTCAGAACAACTCATGTTTTGAAACTTTTTCCTACTGCAAAAAGAAAACACTTGTTCTGTTAGGATTCCAGCTAATCATTCTAGCCATCTTCCTACCCACCACTTCCATGTACTAAATTCACACAGCTGAGGCCTGCTCTTTCTCTGTACTTAGAAAGGTCAGTTGGTGCTGGGGCAATCAGCGCCTGTCTAAAATGCACAAGGCCCTCAGCTTTGTCCTAAGCCCTGCACAAAAGTAATAAAATGAAACCTACATTTGTCTATTGGGTGTGTTTGAATACTATGGAGGTCAGAAGTCTACTTTTCCTTCTACCATGTAAGCTCTAAGGACTGAACAAGTATCCAAATTTGAGTTCCTGTGTTTTAGAGACCACTTAGTTCCCAAGCATTACCAAGGGAGGAAAAAATAAAAGCATGTAATTAAAAGACCAGGTATGGGGAAGGGGCTGTTGACTGACGGCAGCTCATTATGAAAAAAATTTAAGTACAATTTGAAAAAAAAAGGGGGGGCCCCAAACGATTTCTGTTAGGTCTGTTTCTGGGCAATCACATTTGCAGAAACACTGTCTTCAGGTTTCTTTTCTCTTTTAAAAAAAGATTTACTTACTTATTTTAAGTGAGTAGTGTACATTACAGATCGTTGAGCCACCATGTTGTTGCTGGGAATTGAACTCAGGACTCTGGAAGAGCAGTCAGTGCTCTTAACGGCTGAGCCATCTCTCCAGCCTATCTTCAGGTTTCCCCACTGGTTGACAAAAGCATCAGCAAAGACTCCTGTCTTTACCCAGCGTTTTTGCTCCCTTGGCTGTCTGCTTGTACAGTTTAAAGCAAGGATTAATGCTCACCCCTGGCTTCAGATTCAACCTTAGTTCTAGGAATTCCCTACCTTATTCCAGGGCAACTATGTAATTGTATAAATGTGTGCAGAGGAGAAATCAACATAATAAACAGAATTAATAACATCCCAATCATGCTAATCATAGCTCCTACCACCCAGCATCGATTTTGGTTTGGGCTTTACAGCGGGTTTCAAGCCAGCTAGGGCTAGAGTGAGACCATGTCTTAAAACAAATGAAAGCTCCACTTTACAGAATTCTGAGACACAAAAGTAGAAGGGGGCATGAGGAAGTAAAAGGGCCAGTAGGATGAGGGGTGTCAGGGAAAAGTATGTATTAAAGTACCGTAATGAAACCCATTACTTTGGGCTAGGCAGATGGCTAGGCTAGCAAAATGCATGCCATGCTGTCAAGCCTTGAGTTAGACAACTGTCATCTTACCTCCACATGCAAACTCAGAGAAAGGCACTTAAACGCTAAATATAAAACAACAACAAAACAAACAAAAGTAGCCGAACGAGGCGGTTAACGCTTCTAACTGCTTCATTCAGAAGGATGAGACAGGACTGCTTGCTGTCAGTTGGCTGTCAGCCTGGGCCATACACGGAGACCCTGTCTCAATAAACAAGAAACCGCAATCAAGTCCTCACAGTGCTGGCCTGAGAACTAAGGGCAGGGTGAGCCTGACGAGGCCGAGCAGCGGTGAGGACAGCGGGGCCAAGGGCAGGCGGGGCAGAGGCCGCCGGGCCCCGCGGGACGCGCGTACCTGCAGTGCGGGGTGTGCTCGGCGCCTTCTGGCTCCCGGAGGTCAGCGGGGTCGCGCGGCCACAGCAGGCAGCGAGGCTCAGGCGCACCGCCGCCATACACAGAACCCTCCGGGACTGCGCGGCGCGGGGCAGTAGCCTGGGCAGGTAGCGCAGGCACTCCATGGCGCGCGGGCAATCGGGAAGCCGCAATAAGACGCCGGCCCGGCATGCCGGAACTCGGGTAGATCAGTACACCGCGACAACCGCGCACCGCGCCTGCGCAAGCCGTCCCGCGCCTGCGCGCTGTTGTCCACGCATGCTCCGCTGTGGTGTCCGGTGACCCACGACCGGGTCTGTGTCCTTAACCCAGCCAGAACGTACAAGTGTGAATGCACCAGAGTAGCTCAGCTCCGAAAGTGTCCATGGAGAAGCATGCCTTTAATCCCAGCTCTTGGGAGGCAGGGACACGAGAATCTCTATGAGTTCGAGGCCAGTCTGGTCTATGGAGCCAGTTCCAGGCCAACCAGGACTATGCTGAGTGAGGCTTCCCAAAAGAGAGTCACAGTTAAGTATTGTTTCAGGAGCTGTTTTTGCAACCTTTTATAGAGAAAGCAGGACAATCAGAGTCCTGGGCCATCTTCAGCTACACAATGAGTGTCAGCCTAGCACAGATACACCAGACTGTCTTAGACAAAAATAAAACCATAGCTGATATTCAACATTGGTGGCTTTTGGATTTGCAGAGCCCAAAAGGTTTAAAAGATTAAGTGAAAAGACTTCAGTATCTGTCTTTAGAAGCTTTTCCTCAGGGAATGGGATCACAACGTGGTGTAAGCTTGGTTGATAGGCTGGGCAGGTGAGGGCAAAGGTCAAAAGGTTAAGGAAGTCTTGACACCAGTCAAGGGGAGGTCAAAGCATGTTTGATGACAAACAAGGTTGTAATCCTGTTTCTGAGATTTCCTTAATTTCCAGATGATGGAGTTCTCTTCAACACCAGGACCCTTATTTACTGCTCCCTTTCATCTCAGCTTTAGTTTCTGCCCCTAGAACTCTAATTCCTCAAGGACCAATGAAGGAAGAAGTTCCATTTGCTGAGGTTTCTTATGGCTGACCAGGGGTATAGATCCTGCCGGATTGAGGATTGGAAGTCTCAACCTGCCAAATCTTGGGTCTGAGTGTGGGGCTCAGAGGATTATCATTCTTTGGTAATCTGGAGAAAGGATTTTGTTACTCAGGACTCAAAATGGTATGAACAGTCAAGCACCCATTAGATCACTATACCCAGTCCTAGAATTAGCACCAAATCTAGGAGCTTTCTCCACCATGAAGTTGTCGAAAGAAAAGATAATGACAGAGTCACTGCAAATTAAGGAAGGAAAGAGACAAATAGTATATCAGGTTATCTGCAACAAAACAACAACAACAACAAAAAACCCAACCAAATAAAAAATCGACTGTAGTATTCTATCAAAAAAAAAAAAAAAATCAAACCACTGGTGAGCCGGGTGTGGTGGTGAATGGCTATAACCTAAGCCCATGGGAAATGGAGGCTAGCAACTGGAGTCAAGGCCAGCCTCAGCTACATAGTGAGGGCAATGCTAGCCTTATCTGAAAAAAAAAAATCAATTTGTTGGTTCACAGTTGCTGCCTTGCAGAGGGATCTGTCTTGTTCTGTATCCTATCTAGTCTCCTCTACACTGCTGAACTTGTAGCCAAGTAGGATTGGCTTCCAGAGTTAGGACTTTGTATCCTATCCAGCACCTCCTGTAAGCTGCTTAGCTCAGAGATGCCGTCCTCTCTAGTCCTTTGTTCTTTAGGTTGCCTGGCAAAAACTTATTCAAGATTTAGGGAATTTGGTTTGGGACCTTCTGAGGCAACACCGGTTTTCTATACAACTTTATTTCAAAAGGGGTCAGAGGACAAGGCTTCCAGGTCAAATAAAAGTAACATTTTACATGCCATGTTAAGAGTCGCCCGGTGTTCTTTCATCTTTCCTTTGAGGGGTCCTCCACCAGGAAGCCCTTTGGGCTTTCATCATCTAGGGCAGCCATCATTGGAACTGAGGGCTCCTTTGAGAGGGTTAGATATTCTCCCATACAGTGTTTCCCTCTTTTCAGAGATGGACAATCCCTGTGAGGCAGCTGTGTTTCCCTTTCACCTGTTTCTGCAGTGGTGGGAACTATTAGCCCTTTTAGCATGCTCGTCTGCCCGGGGTTCTGTTGTGTGTAATAAAAATGAGAACTTCAACGTAGTAACAATTATAAAGATTTCTACCAAGTGAGAGTATGGCTATACAATCAATTCTACCTATCCTTCCTGTGAAATTACAACCATTTCTAACTTCCCCAAAAAGACAACCTTAGAATAACCACCTCTAGCCCTCCAAACTCAGGGAACTGGGACGACAACTCTTCATAACTACTTCCTGCTGAATATGGGCCTTGAGATATCTTTGAAGGGGCGGGGTCGGTAGGGAAAATGAGGGGGTTGGTTAGGCCTTAAGAAGGCCAAGTCAGCAATTGTTCTTCGCCTCTAGTGTCTGGTTCTGACTGAATCCCTCTGAAAACCCATGACAAAAGGGAGCCCAATCTGGGGCCTGAATATTGTGACCCTTCTTTCAGGACAGCACTCTCCCGGAGCAGATGGCTCCGATCTTTGAAGGAGGCAGGAGTTAGGATCCATAACGTGATAAAGCCCACTCAAACTATGGGAAAGAGCAATTAAGTATTCTCAGGCTGTGCAATTCCGCCTCCCTATCTGAACAAATGCTATCGGGTTTGAAGGATGGCACTCCCTTTTCCCCTACCCAATCAAGTAACACCAGGGGTGGAGAGACCAGTTTATGCATCAGGATCGCTCTCCTAATCTGTGCAGTGGGAAGGACAGTGAACCGGGCCCAGGCTTGTATAATAAAAACTCTCTTTGCATATTGCTTCGGTGTCAAAATTTCTGGCAACCTCCTGGGGGTCCCTCGAAGTGGGCATAACACTTTCTACGTGGGCTCCACGGGAATTGTGGGTTTATACCCTGGCATGATAGATTAGAAAAAGGCCTGAGAATATGCTCATACAGTATTTGTTTAGTTTACATCATTTGTTTGGAATTGTTTTAATTATCAAAATGGGTGTGATTTTGAATTTTGTGGTTGTTTTACTATTTCTCTGGGAGAGAGGTCACTGAACCATCTCTCTAGGCCCCTGAAATGTGTTTCAACTTGTGCATGCTATTTGTGTCTATTATTTGAAAATTTAAAGTTCAGCCTTTTGAGTCATTTTTCTGTTAAAATTAAACATTTACAGCAATCTGGTTTCTCTGGGGCTCTGAAGTTTTAAGATCAGGCTCCCCATGTTGAAAGAGATTGGCCACAAGGGGGCGCACTGTTCCTTGTCGTGTTCATTTGTTAAACAAACATTTAAAATCATTTTTACTGTTGTCTTATTTGTGTGCTGTGTGCATGTGTCCATGTGGAAGTAAGAAGACACCTTTTGGGAGTTGGTTTTATCCCTCTGTCCTGTTCTGGCACGGCCTTTCTTGTTTTTCTCTGCCTTGCTGCCTACCCTAGTCTAACTGGCTTTGGCTTTAAGCAATGCTCCTACTTCACTCTCATCTTACTGTGGGAGTGCTGAAATTAGACATGTGCACGGTCACTTTTGTTCTTTTAAGATGGGTTCCAGGGATCAAATTCAGTCCTGAGGCTTGTCTGTCAAGTGTCTTTATCTTGTAGGCTTTCATGAGTAATCTTTAAATTCATTTTTTAGGGGTTATTTTTGTTTTGGGTTTGTTTTTTACCTTAAAAAAAAAAAGATGGGGGTCTCATGTAGCTCAAACCAGTCTAAAAATGTCTTTGTAGCTAGGAGTAACCTTGAACTTCTGGTAGTTCTGTCTCCGATTCTGAAGGTTGGGCTTATTTATAGGCATGCACCATCACACCAGGGTTTATTCAGTGCAGTGGATGGAGGAAACTCGGGGCTTACTGCGTACTCAGCAAGCACAGAGGGGCAGCCTTCAAAATTCACCTTGAAAGTGAAATCACCAATGAATGCAAGAGTGCATTCAATTAGGAGGGAAATTTTAATAGTGTATAACACATTAGGCAAACTATGACTACAGCAATTGTTAATTTCAAAAGCAAACAGGAATTTCAGTGCCCCCCACATGAAGACATGGTCAGTGCCGAGACAATGCGTACACCAGTTACTCGGACCTAAGGGACCTTGCATCTTGTGTAGACAAATTACCTATACCACTGTACCCCCATAGCTGTGTACACTTGTTAAGTGCCAGCTAATGATGTTTTAAGTCATTCAGAGTCTGTATATATGGTAGCAGGGCTGGGGATGTAGCTTAGTGGTAAATTGCCTACCCAGCCTGTAGAAGGCCCTGCTTCCATTCCCAGCATCACACACACATATGAAAACCCATATGTATTACCGAGCACGTTCATATCCAGGCGATGTGGTGACAGTTTGGACAGGGGACCAAACTCTGGTTTGCATATGTAATATAACCACATATGCATATATGCATATGTATGTAATGCATCACGGCCATTGCTTTGCCAAGGCAGTTGGCAAGCTAATAGGTAAGGTTCCTGTGCACGACATATCCTGACTTTACACTTAATGTTGTGCTAAAAATGTGCATGATTTGTTTCTTCCTTCTTCTCTTTCTGCCTTGAGACAATTCCTGGTATTAACTTGACTTGTCCTTTTTCTCTTACAAAATTGACTCAAACATTCTTAAAACCTTTACATTTGGGGGTGGGGATTTAGCTTAGTGGTAGAGCGCTTGCCTAGCAAGGGCAAGGCCCTGGGTTCAGTCCCCAGCTCCCTAAAAAAAAAAAAAAAAAAAAAAAAAAAGAAAAATAAAAAAAGTCTTAAAAAAACCCTTTACATTTACTAACAGAGATGCTGTAAGACATGATTTTTTTTTTCTTCCTTTGGTAATGAGGTTTTGTACAAGAGCCCTACCATCTGAAGTATCCCCGATTAAACATATGGCTTCTGAATCTAGTCCAATGGGTGCTATTCTTTTGAAAAGTCATCGAAGTATTTAGTGGATTTTAAGATCAATGAGTTGAACAGCACCATATTTTATAGTCATAGAATCTGCTATAGTTTCATTAAGCATCGACACATGCAAATAGATACCTGGCCTTTGTAATGCCTCTTCACATGCTAGTCTGCTGCTGCTGGAGAATTTCAGGCTCTGAACGGCACAGTGCAGCATAGCTTTTGAAGGCCATCCTTCCCATTAATGCTAGAAGTTGGACTCAGTTAACCAATAACTTCTGTATCAGTGATAATCATTGGCTGCAGAATTGTTATCTTGTAATGGTTAACTTCTCTCCCCACTGTTCCCGGCAGGAGGTAGTTTTTAAAATCAGTCTTCTCTTTATTAAAATTCACCATGACCTAAGTCATTTGGCCCTAAAGCAAACAAAACAAATCTTTTATGTACAGAGTAAAAATAAGCATTTTACCTCAGCATGTGTTACTCAACTGGGGAAGACTTTGACAGCCATGGATGAAACACTACTAGTTAAACACAGATATCTGAAAAAAGAAAAGAACATGGTTTTGGTTTAGTTACTGAGAAAAATGTCTGCAGCCCTGGCTAGCCTTGAACTCATGATCTTCTGTTACAGCCTGTTGAGTACTGAGATTGTAGGCCTGAGTCTCTGTACCCACAGCAATATCCTTCTGACAATGGAGAAAGACATAAGCATCTAACTGTACTTGATGTTGGTTGTTTTTTAAAAAAATTACTTTTATGTGTGTGAGTGTTTTGCTGCTTTGTATGTTTGATATATTTATCTGTCTATCTATCTGTATGTCTGCCTGTCTATCGATCTATCGATCAATCTATCTATCTATCTATCTATCTATCTATCTATCTATCTATCTATCTATCTATCTATCTATCTATCTATCTATCTATCTATCTATCTATCCAGTGCCCATGGAGGCCAGAAGAGGGCATTACAGTCTCCTGGGACTGGAATTACAGATAGTTTTGTCATGTGGATGCTGGAAACTCAACCTAGGTCCTCTACAAAGAATAGCAAGTGCTTTTTTTTTTCTCCCATCTTTATTAAATTGGGTATTTCTTATTTACATTTCAATTGTTATTACCTTTCCCAGTTTCCAGGCAAACATCCCCCTAACCCCTTCCCCTCCCCTTCTATATGGGTGCTTCCCTCTCCATCCTCCTCCCCATTACCACCCTCCCCCAGCAATCCCGTTCACTGGGGGTTCAGTCTTGGCAGGACCAAGGGCTTCCCCTTCCACTGGTGCCCTTACTAGGCTATGCAGTTGGAGCCCAGGGTCAGTCCGTGTATAGTCTTTGGGTGTGGCTTAGTCCCTGGAAGCTCTGGTTGCTTGGCATTGTTGTTCATATGGGGTCTCAAGCCCCTTCAAGCTCTTTCAGTCCTTTCTCTGATTCCTTCAACGAGGATCCTGTTCTCAGTTCAGTGGTTTGCTGCTGGCATTCGCCTATGTATTTGCCATATTCTGGCTGTGTCTCTCAGGAGAGATCTACATCCGGTTCCTGTCAGTGGTTCCTGTCGGCCTGCACTTCTTTCCTTCATCCATCTTATCTAGTTTGGTGGCTGTATATGTATGGGCCACATGTGGGGCAGACTCTGAATGGGCATTCCTTCAGTCTCTGTTCTAAACTTTGCCTCCCTATTCCCTCCCAAGGGTATTCTTGTTCCCCTTTTAAAGAAGGAGTGAAGCATTCGCATTTTGGTCATCCTTCTTGAGTTTCATGTGTTCTGTGCATCTAGGGTAATTCAAGCATTTGGGCTAATAGCCACTTATCAGTGAGTGCATACTATGTGTGTTTTTCTGTGATTGGGTTACCTCACTCAGGATGATATTTTCCAGTTCCAACCATTTGCCTACGAATTTCATAAAATCATTGTTTTTGATAGCTGAGTAATATTCCATTGTGTAGATGTACCACATTTTCTGTATCCATTCCTCTGTTGAAGGTCATTTGGGTTCTTTCCAGCTTCTGGATATTATACATAAGGCTGCGATGAACATAGTGGAGCACGTGTCTTTTTTATATGTTGAGGCATCTTTTGGGTATATGCCCAAGAGAGGTATAGCTGGATCCTCAGGCAGTTCAATGTCCAATTTTCTGAGGAACCTCCAGACTGATTTCCAGAATGGTTGTACCAGTCTGCAACCCCACCAACAATGGAGGAGTGTTCCTCTTTCTCTGCATCCTCGCCAGCATCTGCTGTCACCTGAGTTTTTGATCTTAGCCATTCTCACTGGTGTGAGGTGAAATCTCAGGGTTGTTTTGATTTGCATTTCCCTTATGACTAAAGATGTTGAACATTTCTTTAGGTGTTTCTCAGCCATTCAGCATTCCTCAGCTGTGAATTCTTTGTTTAGCTCTGAACCCCATTTTTAATAGGGTTATTTGTCTCCCTGCTGTCTAACTTTGTGAGTTCTTTGTATATTTTGGATATAAGCCCTCCATCAATTGTAGGATTGGTAAAGATCTTTTCCCAATCTGTTGGTTGCCGTTTTGTCCTAACAACAGTGTCCTTTGCCTTACAGAAGCTTTGCAGTTTTATGAGCTCCCATTTGTCAATTCTTGATCTTAGAGCATAAGTCATTGGTGTTTTGTTCAGGAAATTTTTTCCAGTGCCCATGTGTTCCAGATGCTTCCCTAGTTTTTCTTCTATTAGTTTGAGTGTGTCTGGTTTGATGTGGAGGTCCTTGATCCACTTGGACTTAAGCTTTGTACAGGGTAATAAGCATGGATCGATCTGCATTCTTCTACATACAGCAAGTGCTTTTAACCACTGAGCCATCTCTCCAGACTCTGATGTTTCTTCATTGGTTTTGTTTATCTGTTTGTTTGTTTGTTTGTTTGTTTATTTAGAGGCAGGGCCTCACATAGTTCAGGCTAGCCTTGAATTTTCTATGTAGACAAGGATGACTGTGAACTCCTAATTCTCCTGTCTCTGCCTCTTTAGTGCTGGGATCACAGGTGCTACCACATCCAGTTTTGGCTGTCACTCAAGAGTAGTGAGAATCTCAAAATTAAAAAGACACTGCCTCCCACACACATCCTGGTTTGCTTTCTATTGGTACAATCAACATCGTAATCAGAAGCTGCCTGGGTTGGAAGGTGTTTATTTCCCTGGAGACCTTGTCCTTCATCCAGGGAAGTCAGGGCAGGAACTGGAGGAGGTCATGGAGGATTGACGCTTGCCGGCTTGTTTTACAGACGCACATTCTGCTACCTTTCTTATACTTTTCACAGAGTTTGCTCTGTGATGGCACTGCCCACAGTGGGCCGGGTCCTCCCACATCAATCAGGAAACAAGAAAATGTCCCATAAATTTGCCTACAGGCCAATCTGATGGAGGCATTTTCTCAGTCGGGCACTCCCCACGCTGCCCAAGGTTGTGTAGTATTGTAGTCATTCTGAGAACAAGAAGAAACCTTGGAATGGTGGAGAGAAAAGGATCTGGGTAATGTATCAACAATAGCAGCAAGTCATGAATCTCGGCCTGCACCCTTTCTTTTCTCTTTGGTGAAACCTGGTGATAGGCATCAAGCCTGTCTCGGCCCACCTTGAGTCCTTAAGCAGACAGGGGGATGACTGCTTCATGTGCTTCAGCTAAACTGTTTTAAATTTAGCTGAAGCACATGAAGCAGTCATTTTTGAACACAGTTAATAACATCTGTAGATGGTGAATGGTCCAGTAAGGGTTGGAACTCAGACAAGCCTGCCCAGCCCAACTTCATCTTGACTCCTGACATTAAAATTAGGCTTCAAAATGAAGCTGCCTCAGAGGCAAGGAGCCGGACTTCCCTTCTTTGCACGGGTAAGTCACTGAGGAGGAGACTGTGGGTAGCTGTAGGGTGGGGGTAGGGAGTTAGGTGCCCTCTCTGCTCTCTGCTAGCTTAGAGGACGCTGCTTCATTGGTAGGGGAGAAGCACTGCAGGGGTGAGGAGGGACACACAGGGCTGAGGGAGAGGAGGCATGGAGCTGAGCACAACCATGTGTTCATCTTAGGCTGGGAGGCAACTGGCTTCAGACAAAATCTAAGGCAGGGTGAGTTTACGCCACTTTCTTGTACTGTACGGGACAGGCAGTTTCTTATATGTAATCCTTAGAATCTATCACACTCAACTGGTCAATGAAGTGGCAAGATTTATCTTGAAAAAAAAATAGATGTTGGCCATGATGGGGCTTGCTGATATCCCCGCACTTGGGAGGTGGAGGCAGGAGGATGAGGAGTTAAAATTTCAGCTATATAGCAAGGGCGAGGTCTGTCTGGACTACGTGAGACCCTGTCTCTAAAAAGCAAAGGCAACCGCCCAACAAAAGCTATTAGTTTGGCACACGAAGATGCTCCTCCAAACGCAATACATGTTATTTCTTTTTATCTAAAATGGGTAGGTTTTTTTCCTGCCTGTTTTATTGAAGAAAACAAGGCTTATTAATAAGGTAGCTGAGAAACATTCTTATGATCCATATAGAGAGGAAATGCAGCCCAGATCAAAATTTGGGAAGAAGAATCATATGCAGCACTGAAAACACAAGCAATCTTGTTGGAAGTATAATGGCGTTTTCAGGAAAGCCACTTAAAGTCATCCTTAAGAGAGAGTATGCCAGGCAATGGAAGCTGATATTCACCAGTGGTTTGACAGTATGTGTGCATGGTTGTTATCAATAAATACCGGACAGGTCAGCTTCAGAGTTGGGATTCGGAGAAATGCTCTACATCTAGAGTAGATGACTGACCCACTGTCTGGTGTAATGGGGGAGCAGTTCCCCTACCTCTCTCCTCCCTTTAATGCCATCTTTCTCATTATGCATATGTCTGCACACATTTGTATGCGTGCACATCACCATCAGTGCTGGATGGCTTTCTCAATTGCTTTTCACCTCATTCATTCCTATTTCTATCTGTCTGTCTATTTATTTATTTTATTTTTTTTTCTTTTTGCAGTCCTGGCTGTCCTGGAACTTGCTCTGTAGACCAGGCTGACCTCCACCTTATTTCTTGAGACAAAGGCTCTTTCTGAACTTGGAGCTCAGCAATTTGGCTAGACTGGCTACAACCCAGGGATTCTCTGTCTCTCCTTCCCCAGCACTGGAATTATAGGCATGTATATCTTACCCCGCTTAATTTCTTTAAATTTCTTTTATTTGCTTGCCCACGTGTGTATGTGCGTGCGTGCGTGCGTGCGTGCGTGCGTCTTGCGTCGTCGTCTGCGTGCGTCGTCGTGTGTGTGATCCCTGGGAGGATCTTATATTAATGTGGAGGTGTTGAATCTCCTGGAACTAGAGTTTTGAGCCTCCATGTGAGTTGTGGGAACTGAACCTGGGTCCTTTGCAAGAGCATCCAGTGATTTTTAAGCTCTGAGTCATCTCTCCAGCTACCTCCTGCACAACCTTTTAATGTGATTATTAGGGATTTAATTCAGGTCTTCATGCTTGCATTGCAAGACTTTGCAAACTGAACTATCCTAACCTTTCTTTCCTTCTTCCTTCCCTGTCTCTCTTCATCTCTCTTTTCTTCCTTTTCTCTCCAGAATAGTCTACGCTGGCCTTGATCTTTCAGCAATCCTCCTGCCTCAGTCTCCTGAGTGCTTGGCTGCGAAGCTTTCCTTCTTCACCGGCCTGTGGCTACATAGCTCATCTGATGCATTTATTGACTGGTGGATTTGACTGTGGGTGAAACTTTGGGCAATCTTTTCTTGCTTACTGTGGAGTAATTGTCTAGAGATAGGAGAATTCTCCAGGTGGCTAGTTAAATGCCTCCAGAAAGCCTGGGGGCACTGATGACTCCCTCCAAGGAGTTCTGTAGTTTACAAGTGACCTGTCAGTCAAAGGCCCTCATTAAGTAGATGCTGCAGAATGGAATCTCCCAGAGGCTCTTAGTGAAGAAGGGCATGGTAAGGCAGGGGTGATTCTGCCTCTTGAAGTTGGGTTGAGTTTTGCTTCTTTAAGACCTCAGATAGCTAAGATCATTTCTAATATGTCTTCTTAGTTATTATGTCAAGCCATTAATTTGTATATATCTTTAAAATTTTTGTTGTATATATTGTGTATGTATGTATGCATGTTTGTATGCATGCATGTATGTATATGTCCACATGCATGCGTGTGCCTAAGGAGGCTAGAGGATGACATTGGAAGTCTTATTTTTTGAGACAGGCTTTCTCCTGGCTTGGAGCTTATTATAGAGGCTAGGCTGGTTAGTTAGCAAACCCTAGAGAGCCTCCTGTCCCACTCGTGTGCGTCAGGCTCCCACATTTTTAGGCCTTGGGTAAAATAAGTCAAAATGAACAAGCATATTTCACCCAGCTCTTGTTCACATGCATCCCATGAGCATTTTCCAAGGCCCCCTGATTGTTGTTTAGTTTCCACAGCTTTGCATGCCCCTCATTCTCTGCTCTGCTGCCTTTGAGCAATCTACTGCTTGTGAAACTAAGGTACCAATACCTGGATATTGTTATCTTGGGAGTGATGCTGTCTCCTGTCTGGTGCCTCGTCAGTCTTCAGGGACCAGAGCACAGTGCCAAGGTGACTCAGCTCCCTGCCATAGAAGGCTCCCAAGGTCCTGCTCCCATTTCTACATTATATTCTACACAAGTACCACAGAATAGCTTTGTTCATGCACTGGAGAATTTGTACTGAATATTTCATTCCAGCTTTGCTCATAGCATTCAAATCTCCATGAGGTCATAGAGTTTGGAAACTTATGCAGAGGTGCCCTTCTCCCCTGACCAGGCTTATAACTCTTACCAACTCTTACTTCAGATGTGGAGCTGTTTCTTCAGATGCCCAAGTTTTCCATTAAAGCTCACTCTCCATCAAGGTGGGGCACAAGCCTTTAATCTCAGCATTCTAGAGTCAGGACGGGCAGATCTCTGTGAGTATTAGGGTCAGCCTGGTCTACATAGAGAGGCCTAAGCCAGCTATCTCAAACACAATAACACCCCAAAATACCACTGTTCTGTTTACCTATCAGTCTTTGACTCACACTTAGATCTGTGTGGATTTCTGGAGTAGTCACAGCCCTTCCTTCCTCCTCTCCTCTGTATTTTTTCCTCCCTCACTTCCTTTTTCCTCCTCCTCCTTGTCAATCTCCTTTGATGTATACATTCATTCATTTGCTGCACACATTGCCCCATCGCTGTGCCTCAGTCTCATCCTGTACGGTGGACTGACAAGTTATGAGAACGCTATAAAATGTCTTCCTGAGGGACAGTTCCTGGCATTGCTGTGCCGGTTCCTTCTCTCAGCATAGGATTCCTTGGGAAAGTCCCACTTCTTTGGGGCCCACTGTTTCAACAGTCTGACAGATTAAGGGATGGAAGTGTCTCTCGATTATTTTCATCCAGGTCTTACAGTACAAACATTGTTTTCTGTGTGTACCAGGCTATAAAGCCAGGCTTCTGTTTAACTAGAGCTGAGCCCTTGTTTACCTCATAAGAAAGGCCTTCCTCACTGCCCCATGTAAACTTAGCCTTCTATTTAACTTTCAGCTTCACTCAGGACCTGAAGATGGGCTAGGTTCTGGGTGTCACTGGGTCTGTTTGTCCTTCTGTCCAGGGAGGTCACAGTGAGTAAATATCCCCTTTCACCTTTCACTAGTCATTTGGTCCTTTTACTTAGCTTTGAGGACTAATGCTTGAATCTGGTTTGGGCCTGGGTTATACTCCCAAATTGGGTAACAATATTGTGTATCCTAATCTACCTCTGAGAGATTCCTTTGCTCCCAGTAACATAAGAAACAATGTTTCATATTCAACTCAGCTCTATTGGCTTGCTCGACTCATCCAGATGTTGCACGGGAGCCCACCTTGAGTTGTACTCCCCCATGAGTGACTGTCTCCTGTGATTTCATCTATGGGGCTTCTCCATGGATTGCTCTTGAGGCACAGTCACATCTCCAGGTCACCAAATACTCTAATGGGGCCTCTGGGCATATGGTTCACAGTATTTCTAAACCTATTCCTTTGGGAAGCATGCTTCAGGGAAATCCCAGCCCAGCAAAAGCACAGGGAAGAGTGCCATGGGAAGCCCAGTCTCCCATTCCCAGGAACTCCAGAATACAGGGAGTTAGCTCTAGCAGAGAATAAGAGCACATTTATGTTGCCAAGGGGCAGCTCTAATAGAGCAGGAATGTTTCCCCAAGATGGCCAGGCAACCGAGGGACTCTGGAACCCCGTGGGGTTTGGGATTCCCTTTCCTCAGAGGGGTGGTTGATTACCCTGAACTGGGGTGCCTCTATCAACAGTCTCAGATACTTTCTTGGTTTTCAAGGTCCTTGCTGATAGGGTTCAGCCACCTGAGTCCTGTTTGCTTTCATCAAGGTTCGTTCCTCAGCCGCAGGCCTCCGTCTCCAGGCCAGGCCTGGGTTGCAGACCGTGTGCCTTTCAATTCTCCCATCTTCTCTCGCTGGCTCTTAACTGATATCACTTCTTCACTTCATCACATCAAGTCTAATTCTTTTAGATTTATTTTACTTTATGTGTTTGAGTGGTTTGCATTCAAATGCCTTCCTGATGCCCACAGAAGTCAGAAAGGGCTTCACATCCCCACAGAGACATTACTGATAGTTGCAAGGTATCATGGGTATTATGAGAACGGAAACCAGATACTCTGAAAGACCAACAAGTGGTTTTAGATGCTGAGCTGTCTCTTCAGCCTCGAGTCCAGTCAAGTCTTAAGGCACAGCGTGATGGCTGGCTGAGATTGTCAATTCGACTGGATTAAGAAGAAACTAAAGTGATGGGGTGGCTTGTGGGTCTGTCCGTGAGGATGTTTCTAGATAATAGGCTGAAGACATCCCCTGAATGTGAATGTACCATGCAATGGGCTGGGGTCCCAGACTTAATAAAAATGGACAAAGCAGGAAGCTTCTGAGCTGTGAGGTTCCCTTTCTCTGTTTGTGCTCCTTGTTGGCACCATGAACTAGGCTGCTCCTTGGCATGCCTTGCTCACCATGATGTATTGCATTCTTCTCAATTATGAGCCAAGATGAAAGCCTTTCTTCTTTTTTTCTCCATCTTTATTAAATTGGGTATTTCTTATTTACATTTCAATTGTTATTACCTTTCCCAGTTTCCAGGCAAACATCCCCCTAACCCCTTCCCCTCCCCTTCTATATGGGTGCTTCCCTCTCCATCCTCCTCCCATTACCACCCTCCCCCAGTAATCCCGTTCACTGGGGGTTCAGTCTTGGCAGGACCAAGGGCTTCCCCTTCCACTGGTGCTCTTACTAGGCTATTCATTGCTACCTATGCAGTTGGAGCCCAGGGTCAGTCCGTGTATAGTCTTTGGGTGGTGGCTTAGACCCTGGAAGCTCTGGTTGCTTGGCATTGTTGTTCATATGGGGTCTCGAGCCCCTTCAAGCTCTTCCAGTCCTTTCTCTGATTCCTTCAACGGGGGTCCTGTTCTCAGTTCAGTGGTTTAATGATGGCATTCGCCTATGTATTTGCTGTATTCTAGCTGTCTCTCTCAGGAGAGATCTACATCCAGTTCCTGTCAGTGGTTCCTGTCGGCCTGCACTTCTTTGCTTCATCCATCTTATCTAGTTTGGTGGCTGTATATGTATGGGCCACATGTGGGGCAGGCTCTGAATGGGTGTTCCTTCAGCCTCTGTTCTAAACTTTGCCTCCCTATTCCCTCCCAAGGGTATTCTTGTTCCCCTTTTAAAGAAGGAGTGAAGCATTCGCATTTTGGTCATCCTTCTTGAGTTTCATGTGTTCTGTGCATCTAGGGTAATTCAAGCATTTGGGCTAATAGCCACTTATCAGTGAGTGCATACCATGTGTGTTTTTCTGTGATTGGGTTACCTCACTCAGGATGATATTTTCCAGTTCCATCTATTTGCCTATGAATTTCATAAAGTCATTGTTTTTGATAGCAGAGTAGTATTCCATCAGCTGTTTGGTCACATAGCTAAGTGGTGAATATCTTCAGTATAAGGCTCATTTCTCCAGACTCTCTTGGATTTCCAATACACTTTCAGGCTTTTCCACAGTTCGTTTCTTTTTCTTTGATTTACAGCACTGACTAGGGACTACAGCACACTTTTCAACAACATGGCATACAGGCAGCTTCATCTTGCTCCCAGTCTCACAGAGGCTGGCTACAATGTTCCACTGTTAGCTGTGAGATCTGTAGTAGCTTCACTTTGATGGATGTACTTTGTTATGCTGCCACAATTATGTTGTTTTTCCTTGATCTGAGATTGGAATCCAGGTATCCTATTCCAGGATGTTAGGCAAGTACTCTATTATGGAGGTACATCCTCAGTAATAGTTTTGCTCCTAATTTTCTAAGTTTTTATCCTAACTGAATACTGAATCTGATCTACAAGTTTTGAAACAATTATATGATTTTTCTCCTTTATCAATAACATAGGCAATTCAATTATTTTTTCTAATGTCAAAATAACTTTGCTTAACTTGGCATAAATATAAATTAGTTATGTTGTATAATCTTGGCTTTTGCTTAATATTTAGATTAGAATATTTATATTTACATACCATTTTATTTGTTCTTGCCAGATTTTGATATAAAGGCTATGCTAGATTCAGAAAGAGTATTATATTGAAATTATACTTTATAATTTATAGTATATAAATGTTTGGCAGAACTCGTCAGTCAAACAGTTGAATCTCGTTTTTGTTTTATTTAGATTCTAGAGTTTCTGTGTTTTAAGAAACACACTCATCTTTTCAAGTTTATTGACATAGGCATTCCGTAGTGTAATTTTTAATCCTAAAGTCTGAGGCAGCTATAATATGTTGTTGCATCTTTGTTCTCACCATTGTTCTTAATATCATTTTTTAAAAACTTTTGTTTTTTAAGATATGATCTTACTCTGTAGTTCATTCTAACCTTGTACTTGTGGCAACCCTGCTGCCTCAGCCTTCTGAATGCTGGGATTACTGCTTTGAGCCATTACGCCTGACATACCTTTACATTTAATTAATTTCAATATGGATTTTATGTAGCAAACATTCCAAGAGAAAGTTTTCAATTTTGCTGATTATATCCATGCAATAGCTTTCTCGTTTTCATTTTATTATTATTATTATTATTATTATTATTATTATTGTTATTATTATTGTTATTATTATTGTTGTTATTATCATGTGCCAAAGATATGGCTCAGTGGGTAAGAGCTTGCCACACAAGTCTGGTAACCTGAGTCCATCTCCAGATCCCACTGTGGAGGCAGAGAACAGCTCCCAAAAGTCTCTTTTGACCCTCATATGTACACTGTGGCGTGTGCACAGTGGTGCTTACATACAGGTCATACAACAGCAGAGTACAAATGACAGTAGTAAAGTAACATTTGAAATTATTTGTATGTGTGTATGTGTGTGGTGTCAAAGTGTGGGCTTTTAAGGGGTTTTGGACATGAGAAGTCAGAGACCAACTCTTGGGAATTAGTTCTGTTTTCCTATTGGGGACAGACCCAGGTTTTCAGGAGTGTTTGGCAAGTGCTTTACCCAATGGGCTGTCTCTGCAGTCACAATTTATGCCCTTGAAAATAGCGGTTTCCTCTTATTTCCTAAAGCTTACTTTGACACTGGTTTTCCAAGTTAAGCTAAAATTCTGTTTGGTTTGTGCTGCTTCTCCAGATTATCTGTTTCAGCAGTTGGAAAACTGGGTCTCTACTTTTTAGAGCTCAGAGGTACAGAATGAGGTTCTAGAGCTCAGAGGTACAGATAAGGAGGTCCCATAGTTCTGGGTTTGATCGCTGTGACTGTGAACCATCAGGAGTTCTGTAATCTCTTTGACCCATGCCTGCCCTTCCCCTGATGTTAAAGGAGCCATATCCTTCCTGTTCAGGTTCTGTGAAGACGGCACAATTTTTTGTTCTCCACTTTATTTACACTCCAATCTGAGCCTCCCCATTCCCTTAGGGGCCTCCCAGGCTCTCCATCAGGGGTGGCTTAGACTTTCCTCAGTGCCTGCTTCTCTCTGTAGCCATCTGAACATCAGTCCCTGGCTCCAGGGCAGGGGCTGGAGCACAGCATTAACCCTGACTTCAGGCATGCTGGCCTCCTACAATTTCTGCTTCCATGTGCTTTTTAGCTTTTCTGAATTCTTTCAGTTTTTCCTAAATTGACACCACATTTGATCAATGCATAAAAAAATCCAACATTTTTGATAATGTAAGAAAGATAATGAGGCGGGGAAAGTGCCTCGTTATGGTAACCCTAGCACTTGGGAGACTGAGGCAGGGGGATTGCTAGGTGTCTGAGATGAGCTACACAGTGAGTTCAAATCCAACCTGAGATATATAGTGAGGCCCTGATTCAAAAACAACCCCTCCAAATAACAACAAGATAAATAAATAAATAATAAGCAAACAATGCCTTTGAACACTGTTGGAATACTTATCTACTAGCATTTTCCTTAAGGGACCAATAAAAGCAGAGATCATAAATTCCACTGTGTCATCAAACACAGTGTTTGGGTGCAGCATGGTAAAGGTTCAGTTCCTCAGAGCGTGTGCACCACAGTTGGCTGTCAGGGGTGTTTACTCAGCACCGGCACTTACTGCCCTACTCAGTGCTGTTTTCTCCAATACAGAGAAGACAGCAGCTGTCTGTACTCCTTCTCCCACTTCCTTCTTCCTGTCTCTAGACTCACCATGAATGATGCATTCGCAGGTCACATGCAGGCCTTCACATGCTGGTCCCTCAAAATGGAACTATGCATCTCACGGAAAATAGTAACTTACAGAAGCATGACCTTTGCGTAACATAGGATTTGCAGATAAATACCTAAGGGTTTCTTTGGGGTTCACTTCAGTATCCATGTATGACTTTACACAAAAAGACAAGCTTTCTTCTTGTTAGAGATTGTGACTGCTCATCAAAAATGGAGATAAATCAACTCAAGTATTATTAGTGACTTTTGTTTTTTAGAAAGGGTCTCAAGGACCTCATGTACTACCTTGAAGTAGTAGCCATTGGATAATTTTGTACTTTTGGTCCTTCTACCTGAGTTCTAGGATTGCAGGAGTGTACCATAATGCCTGGTTTATGTAGTGCTGGGAAAGTCAAAACCAAGAGCTCAGCCATGCTAAACAAGCACTCTACCGATGGATCCACTTTCTTAGCCACTAAATTACTATTTATCTTTATGTAGTGTTTTACAGAATGTAAGTATGTGTACTGTGTGCCTTCCTGGCATCATGTGCATGCCTGGTACCCAGAGGCTCGAAGAAGGCATTGGAGGCCCTGGAACTAGAGTTACAGTCAGCCATGAGCTGCCACGTGGGTGCAGGCCACAGAACTTGATGCTCTTAACTGTTGAGTCATCTCTCCAGCTCCAAGATGGTGCTCAATCCCCAGCACCCACATGGTGGCTCACAACTGCCTTAAGTCCACTCCCAGGAGCTCTGACACCCTCTTCTGGCCTCCCTGGACACTGTGTGCACATAATATACAGACATACAGGAAGACAGAACACCCATATGCATAAAACAAAATGAAAAAACAAAAAAAACTTAATTCATTAATTTTATGATCATCATATGATCAAGCATTTTCCACTTAACTCTAAACTGATGTAAGGACCTAGAGAGGGGAAGAAGAAGCTGTAAGTTTACAGACAGTCTACATTATTTGGCTGTATAGAAGGGATGAGGACACTATTTCTTAGAGCCAGCCACTGTGGTCCAGCCTAGGGCTTCATGCAAACTGTGTAAACTGAGCTATACCCCTATCCTATTAGGCACCTGCATTTCCAAGGTGGCTGACTGGGGTAGGTGGTCTAGCACATCAAGGAAGAGCTTAGTTATTACCAGAATGGGTAAGAAGCATCAGGGCCCGTCAGAAATGGGAGCCACTACCCACACCAAGATCTGAGAGAATTGAGCTGGAGCTATAATTCACTTGGTAGAATGCTTGCTTCCTGTGAGTGAGGCCCTGGGGTTTGGTTTGGGACTGGAGAGATGGCTCAGCTGTAAGAGAGCCTGCTGCTCTTCAGAGGACCAGGGCTTGGTTCCAGCATCGTGTCAGGTGGCCTACAACAGCCTGTAACTGTAGGTCCAAAACAAAAGCTCCTGCTCTAGCTCCTTTAGTGACTGAGATGTGGAAAGCAGCTGTAATGAGTGATCTGGAAGGACAAGCAAGGACTGAAATTGGTTTCACATTTCAGTCATGTCTCTATTGTCTTGTATAAACACAAATCCTAGCTCAGTAGTGTGTGTGTGTGTGTGTGTGTGTGTGTGTGTATGTATGTGTGTGTGTGAGTGTGTGTGTGTGTATGTGTGTGTGTGTGTGTGTGTGTGTAGTCCTGGGCAGGAGAGCTTATTTTGTGTGGTTGGCACCAATTTCACACAGTGAGACATTTTCTATCTGAAGCCAAACTACTAATTTAACATAAACAAAATGAACAAACAAACAGAAACCCAGTACTAGTAAAACCTTGTCTCAAAACCAAAAACAACTCCCCAAACCTCCCAAATCCCCCCAAAATTCTTTATTCAATGCTTATTTGCCTGAAACTAATTTGTGGCATAAGAACATTTTCCAGTTTTTAACAGCTCATTTTCTTAATTTTTAGAATATATTTTCTTTTCTTTCTTTCTTTCTTTTTTCTTTTTTCTTTTTTTTTTTTTTTAAGATTTTTTATTTATGAGTACACTGTCAGTCTCTTCAGACACACCAGAAGAGGTCATCGGATCCCATTACAGATGGTTGTGAGCCACCATGTGGTTGCTGGGAATTGAACTCAGGACCCTGGAAGAGCAGTCAGTGCTCTTAACCACTGAGCCATCTCTCCAGCTCTAGAATACATTTCCTATTCACTCACAAAATAATTACTTTTGCTTACTGTGCTAGGCACAGGAAAGATGACGAATAAAACAGGAACAATCTTTTCCCTCAGGAAATTTACACATACAGCTTTACATATGGGTTCATAATTAAACCTATCATACAAAGACACAAGTACAGTTGGTAAAACAATGGAGGAACATATATAATACTTGGGGGTATTCATCCTGATCTGGGGAGTGACACAGAAATTATTTCCGGGGGCGATGACACATTGGTTGGAAGGAGCCAGATAAACGGAGATGGAGATGTTAAAGGAAGTCGAGATCAAGCTTTGGGTTGCAGAGGCGTAGGGCAGGCAGTGGAGGGGCGAGGGGGGGGAAGCAGGATGGTATTCCAAGCTGATGATTCCCGATTTCACTGCAGGGAACGAAAAAGCACCTTCCGAGTGCAGATCAAGGCCTCAAACTCACAGAAATTCACTGCCTCCGCCTCCTAAGTGCCAGGGTTAAAGGGATGTGCCACCATGAGCAGCAGCAGCAGCAGCAGCAGCAGCAGCAGAATTTTAAGCTAGAAGGGGTAAGGAACACTTTGTTTTGCAGCAGCAGTCTTTCAGGCTGGCTGGTTGAAAAGAATGGAAAATAGTGTCATGGTGGGAAGCCAGCCTGCAAGCAGACAGATGCCGGAGAAGAGGCTGAGAATTATACATCCAGACCAATAGGGAAGGAAGAGAATGCTACACTGGATCTATTTTGCGGTATCACGGTTGCCCTCAGGCCTCTGGTGAAGCCCAAGATCGTCAAAAAGAGGTCCAAGAAGTTCATCAGGCACCAGTCAGACCGATATGTGAAAATTAAGGGAAACAGGTGGAAACCCAGAGGCATCGACAACAGGGTACGGAGAAGATTCAAGGGCCAGATCCTGATGCCTATCATTGGTTACCGGAGCAACAAGAAAACCAAGCACATGCTCTGCCTATCTGCTTAGCGGCTTCCGGAAGTTTCTGGTCCACAATGTCAAAGAGCTGGAAGTGCTGCTGAAGTGCAACAAATCTTACGGTGCTGAGATTACTCACAATGTGTCCTCTAAGAACCGAAAAGCCACCGTAGAAAGAGCAGCAAAGCTGGCCATCAGAGTCACCAATCCCAACGCCAGGCTACACAGTGAAAAAAGTGAACAGATGACTTGTGTGCATGTTTGTGTTTAAATGAAACCACAAAAACTGCCAACAAAAAAGAAAGAAAGAAAGAAAAGAAGAAAGAAAGAAAAGAAAGAAAGAAAAGAAAGAAAGAAAAGAAAGAAAGAAAAGAAAGAAAAGAAAGGAGGAAGGAAGGAAGGAAGGAAGGAAGAAAGAAAGAAAGAAAGAAAGAAAGAAAGAAAGAAAGAAAGAAAAAAATGCTACAGTGGTCAGACTTGAGCTTCTGAGACCTCAAAGGCCACCCACTAGTGACACACTTTCTCCAACGAAGCCACATCTACTCAATCAAGGCCACACCTTCTAACAGTGCCACTCCTTGTGTGCCTTTGGGATCCCTTTTTAGTCAAACCTCCACAGAGAACAAAGAAAAAGGGAATATTTTAAGAAAATGTGTGGTGCTTTCTCATTGCTTTGTCCCAGTACCTGATAAATGACTTAATGGAGGAGGGCAACACATGGTGGCAGGTGACAGGAACTGTAGCAGCAGCCCCTGACCCCACAACTCACAAAGCAGGACATGGAAGAAAGGAAGAAGCTGGTACTCAGTGGTTTTCTCTTGTTACCCTTTTTACTCAGTACAGGGAGGCCAAAATGGAGGTAAGCTTTTTATCTTAAGACTCCATGATCAAGAGTGGAGTCAGGAATAAATCTGGCTGAGACATCATCATAAAAGGCATGAAATACAGATGTGGGTGGCTTCACAGACTGGCGACTAGGGACCCACACCCAGAAAGACTGTGACCTCCATGTACTGCTCTCTTCCTGCCTTGGGAAGCAGTTTGTGCAGCTTCATTCTGGGTGGGGCTGTCTGGGCAGCAGGGAGCTTCACACTGTTGGAGGTCTGAGCGCTCAACTGACTTCACAGCTCCTTTCCCCACTGACCTTCCACCTGTGTGTCCCCAGAACCCGAAGTTCCCCTCTTACTCTCTCCGTGCTATTCAGTTTTCTTGGACCCTTTGAAAACTATCAATGCTCAAGGTGCCACTATAGTTTACAATTTTAACTAAGACATTTCTGTGGCCGCTGATGTGGTTCAGTTGGTAGAGTGCTTGCCTAGCATGCATGAAGTCCCGGGGTTTGATCCCCAGCAGTGCATGCAGAAGCAGAGCACACCTACAATTCCAGTCATCAGGAGACAGAGGCAGGAGGACCAGAGGCTCACATGATCCTCTGCTGTAGAGCAAGTTTGAGGCTAGCCTGAGTTGTATAAGTTCTTTCCGAGGTGTGTGTGAGTGTTGGGGGGTGGACTGCAATTGTTCTGTTCCATATTATAATCCCGTCATGTTGGTTCATGTTTCTTTTTTCTCATTTTTTCTTTTATTGTATAATTTTTTTACATTTTAAAAATGTTATCCCCTTTCCCAGTTTCCCCTCCAGAAAACCGCTATCCATTCCACCTCTTCCTGCTTCTATGAGGGTGCCTCTTACCCACCCACCCACTCCCTCCCATCTCTCCACCTTGACATTCCCCTACATTGGGGCATTGATCCTTGACAGGACCAATGGCTTCTCCTCCCATTGATACTCAACAGGGCCATTCTCTGCTACATATGCGGCTGGAGCCATGGGTCCACCCCTGTGTTCTCTTGGAATGGTGGTTTAGTCCCTGGGAGCTCTGGGGGTTCTGGTTGATTGATATTGTTGTTGTTCTTATGGGGTTGCAAACCCCTGGTTTGTGTTTCATATTGTTATGTCAGCATGGTTAAGGGAGTTCTGTAAGGGGGCAGATGGAGTTTGAAGCCTTGTGTATAACTTACTAAAGGTAAATTTCCTGCTTCTCTGAACCCCTTTTTACATCTGAGGATTACTGTGAGCATTACATTAGATGATGTGTTTAGAGTGCCTTACATAATGCTTGGTACATTGCTAAATGGTTAATGTACAGTTTTAAAAATTTATTTTTTTCTCAAATACAATGAATTAGGAACACCTGCTGTTGTTACTGCCTGTTGTTTGCTGCTATTTTCCCATCTATGTGACCAAACACCTCACAAGAAACAGTGAAGTAAGGAGAGATCTATTTTGGCTCACTGTCTGAGGGCTTGCACACAGTTCATCATGCTAGGGAACACAGCGGCATGCGGTCCCATGGCAGCGGCAGGAGCTGATGGTGGCTGCTTGTTCACCGCTATGTGAATCAGGAAACAGACTGGACAGAAAGTCTGTAAACCTCAAGACCTGCCTCTTAAGGGATTCCACACACCCCAAATACTCCACTGACTGGGGACCAAGTCTTCAACTACATGAGCCTGTGGGAGCATTGCCCGTTCAAAAAGCAATGCCTGCTTAAAAAAATGTACAAAAGACTTAGTAGGAGTAAGGGGGAACAGTGGTTTGCCTCATTTCAGCGAACTATATCAACAAATATATATCAACTATATCAAACAAATAAAAACTATATGTTTTTATTTGCACCCTAAACTGGACAGGACAAAGTGGCTGTATTGAAGTTTATTGTTATTATTATTATTATTATTATTATTATTATCTCTCTGAGACAGGGTTTCACTATGTAGCCCCAGCTAACCTGAAACTGGATGTGTAATTGGCTGCCTTGAACTCGGAGACCCGCCAGCTTCTACTTTTAGTTCTGGGGTTAAAGGTATGTCAGCACTCCTGGCCCTTCTGAGGTTCTTGTTGTTTGCTTGCTTGCCTTTTTGAGCAGGGGAGGAAAGGGTTGTTGGTGGCGGGATACGTAGGATCATACTCTGTTCCAGGCTGGTTTTGAACTTGTGGCTAATCCTCCAGCCTTCTGTCCTCCCAGTGCTGAGATTACAAGCGTGTTCCACCATCTGCAGCTTTACCGAAGTTTTTGAATAAAATCTCTACTCTATCTAGATTCCACAGCCTGATCTAATAATTTACACAGCCAGCATGGAGGCTGTGGGCACTGCAAGTGTTCTTTAATTCTTCGTCACATGATAAGCACAGAAAATACGGCAGGGTATCATCTACCTAGCTGTGTGCAGGTGTCCAAGCTCCACCCTGGCACAGCACTGGCAAGATAACTTCATTCCCAACACTCTTACTTCCATGACTTCGATGCTAGAGGCAGCCAGAGAAGCTCAAGGGAGCCAGGCGCGCGCTCCAGGCCTAGTTCACAGGCTAGCTCTCGGCGCGAGGCTGCAGTTGCTATGGAAACGGCGAGAAAAAACAAACTGGGCTCCCGGCGGGCCTAGGCAGGCCCTCTGAAGACACTAACGGCGGCGGCGGGAGCACCGGTGCTAGAGACGCGCGGCCGCTTAGGGTTCACAACCTTGCTGGCCCCAGAGTCTGCAACCCGCCCCGCCCCCACCTGAGCCCCTCCCCCAGCTCCTCCCCCACCGCCCGCGAGTGTCGGTAGGTACCACCGCGAAGGGTCCCACCCGAGGCTCGCCACTGGGCGGCGCTGGCCAGAGCGGAGCGCCGGGGTCAGGAGTCGTCTCTCTGCTTCTGCCTGCAGATTATTTAGTTTATTGATATTAATTTAGTTTGGCTATAATTGAGGCTAACTTAGAACTTTCTAGGTAGTTCATACTGGCCTTGAACTCGAGGCAATCCTCCAGTCTCAGCTGCTTTAATTCTAGGGTGACAGACGTGTGTCACAGCGCCCGAACTTCTCAATGCATTTTTAAGTATTTTGTTTTCCTTAAAGGAAAATTCCGGCAACCTTAGTCGGGATCGTAATGGCTTTTTGGGGGGACAGGGAGAGCGAATGAGTAGGTGGCGTTTGAGTGCAAGACGAGGGAAAGAAAAATGAAGCCGTTGAGAGAAACGACGCAGACGAGATGCTAGGCAGTGAATCTCGCCATGTTAATACTGTGTACTTGAGTCCGGGTGCATGTGTGCGCGCTTGAGTGCGCGCGCGGCCGACGCTGTCCCTCCTGCCCCGGCTCGCGCAGAGGTTTAAAGCCCGAGCGGCGTGGGTTCCCAGACAGCACACCTTGATGCAGCGGGGCGGGAGAGACAGGTGTGCGAGCCTGCGAGCGCTGATTGGCCGCCCGTGCCGCGCCTTCCTTGAATCGCCACCTACGGGGGCTGGCCCCGCACGGCTGGCCATTCCTCACCTGCGGGTAGCTTTCCTTGTCCCTGCAGGAGGCGGACCACGAGCTGGTGTTGCAGGCCGGTGGACTGCTTGAGAGCCCGGCGTCCCGCGGGGAAGATGAACGGTCCCAGCCCCAGGTCCAGCCACCTGTCGCAGCCGGTGGTGAAGAGTGTGCTGGTGTACCGCAATGGGGACCCGTTCTTCGCCGGGCGCCGCGTCGTCATTCACGAGAAGAAGGTGTCCAGCTTCGACATCTTCCTCAAGGAAGTGACCGGCGGTGTGCAGGCTCCCTTTGGGGCAGTTAGGAACATCTACACCCCGAGGACGGGCCACCGCATCCGGAAGCTGGACCAGATAGAGAGCGGGGGCAACTACGTGGCTGGGGGCCAGGAAGCTTTCAAGAAACTCAAGTGAGTCGGTGTGTGCCCTGGGCTCTGTGGGTGTGGTTGATAGGAGGCGACCTCCAGCAGTTGCTGGTAGAGTTGAAACTGGAGAAGGAATTTAACTTCAGTAGCAGTAGGTGCAGATTTTAAGCGAATGGATAAACTGTAGAAACAGGGGGGTTATTTTGTTATTGTAACACTGGTCCGAAACTCACTAGATCAGGCCGGCCTAAAACTATCTGCAGTCTTCCTGCCTTAGCTCCTAATGTGTGGCTTACAGGTTTGCTTCTTTTTTTTTTCTCTTTCTTTCTTTTTTTCTTTCTTTCTTTCTCTCTCTCTCTCTCTCTTTCTTTCTCTCTTTCTCTCTCTCTTTTCTCTCTCTCTCCTCCCTTCCTTTCTTCCTTCCTTCCTTTCTTTCTTTCTTTCTTTCTGCCCCCCCCCAAAAAAAAAAACCTTAACGAATTAAACCAAAGGCTGGCTGCTCTGTTATGACTTCCCTCTTCATTGTTTGAATTCTTTCATTGCAAGCAGAATGTACAGAGCCAGGTGCTATGCCCTCTTCCTGTATTTGTGTTAGAAAATGTTTGGAAAAGTCCACTGACTTTGTGTCTGGCCCATGTCTAATCTCTAAGATCCACAGGCTATTTCTGGATAGGAAGCTCTCTCACAGCATTAAATGACTGTGAGTTAGCCTGGAAGCTTAAGGTCGGTGGAGTTGACTTGTCTTTGAGGACCTTCCACCTGCGCTTTTAATGCAAATCATAAAGAGACAGGTATAGTAAGAAAAGTGCTTAAGTTTATGCGGAGTTGAGAGCCGAGAGTTGTCAGGAGTTGACAGGATAGTAACCTACACTCCATGATTGTTTTAAGACTTTACTGACCTATACTTTGGTGAATCCAGTCATTTCAGTGATTTGCAAAGTTGTGAACCATCACTAGAAATCCAGTTTTACAACGTTTCGATCACTCCCTGAAAGAAACTGGCCCCTCCCAACTTCTTCTTCCTCCAGGCATGAGGCAAGCACTAAGCTATTTCCTGTGTCTGTGGGATAGAACAGTATGACACGTGGACTTCATGTCTGTTCTGTTTGCCACCGTAACACTTACAGGGGTCATCCTCCACTGCAGTGTGTCTGTGTCACTGTGTGGTTGAGCATTTTCCATGATATGGATCTAATGGTTTTCCTTCATCCTTTGTGGCCGATGGGTATTTGGGTTGCTCACTTTGGGGATGTCATGAAGAATTTTTCTCTGAACGTCTGTTTACCACTTTTCATTTCTCTCAGTTGTATCTACCAGTGGAATTGTGGAATCATAGATAATTCTATATTCTATAGCTTTAAAATAGAACATTTTAATGTAAGCTTATCTTGAGTCCCAGAATAGCCAAAAGTTAAAAGATGTTTACTATAAATGTTTTCTGTGATTATTTTCTAATTGTATGGAAGCATTTTTTTCCAAAATACCACAAAAGTTCCTTATTATTGCCCGCACTCTCTGGCTCCCACAAGCTGAGCTCTAGGGACCCTGCTCTCTGGGAACAGAAACATTCTTCTTATGAAAGTCAAAGGATACTTCTGAATTCATTTCTTCCTTCTCTGAAACTTCCCTTAGACAGGATTTATCTAACTCTTAAGAAAAGAGCTCAACGGAACCCTACTAATTTAGAACCATTCTTGTGTTGTTTCTTTGAGAGGGTCTCATGTAGTCCAGGCTGGTCTTTACCCCCATAGGTATCCAAGGATGACCTTGAACTCCTGATATCCTGCCTCCACCTCTAGGAACTTAGAACTTGAAACAGAGGACTTAGACGTTGTTAGCTACTACGGCTGTGTTCCTGGACAAATCTTTGGAAAACACTGGTCAATTTCTTGCCAGTGTGGTGAAGGTGGGGATGTAGTTCATTTGGGAGAGTGCTGCCCATTATGTACAAAGTCCTTGATCTTCAGAACTGCATAAAACCCTGTATAGTGGCACACATCTGTAACCTGATTCCTTAAGAGGTAAAACAGGACAAT
Organism: Rattus rattus; assembly: GCF_011064425.1. NCBI lineage: Eukaryota > Metazoa > Chordata > Mammalia > Rodentia > Muridae > Rattus > Rattus rattus. Next base: position 44,086,225 of record NC_046167.1, read on the forward strand.
CATAAATTAGGATCATTTTCTGCTACACAGGAAGTTCAAGGTCAGCTCAGACTTGGTTTTCTGTGGTACTGGGCCAGCCTTGGATATATGAAACCCTATGTTTAAAATGGAAAAAATAGTAAAAACTAATTTTCTTGTATTCTGACATCTTGCATTATGTCTATACTTTGAATTAAATTATTCCCATAGCTGGGTGTAGTAGGATTTGCACTTGGGAGATAGAAGCAGAAAAAACAGGGGTTTAAGATCAGTCTGGGCTACAGAGTAAATTCAAAGCCAATCAGGGCAGTGTGAGCTCCAATGACTGTGAAGCCAACAAAAACAACCACCTAGATACAGAATAATTTATACTATATATTATGATATCTAACAACACATATTTATTATAATACATAAATGGTAATACATATAATACAGTAATAATACGGAATGGTAATCTCATTCAGATTGGAACAGCTGGAAACTGTAGACTTTAATCATTCATGCCTCTCTTGGTTGGTGTGGTACTACCAACTCAGAATGGTAAAATACAACTTAAACCAAACAGAACCCGTTTGACAAACCATTTTTTTATGTATATAGTAGATGCACAGGGTTAATATTTGCTTTTACTTCACACATAAGCACACAAAAGCCGAGTTTGTTATCGAAGCCCCCATGGTTAGTTTTCCATGCCATCACTGGAGTTCTCTGTGCTTGTAGTGAGAGACCCTAAGGAAGAGTAAGTGATGAATGTGTTTGAAGCTCAGTATTGTGTGCTTATGTAACAACCAAAGCAACCAATAAAACAAGAGTCTGAAGAGCATTGAGTGTCATTCGTGGGCTTTCACCGTGAGCCAACATAATGTTGGGGAAGACAGCAAAATACTTGTCGGAAGGAGAAGATCAATTTCCTTCCAGGATGTCTTTCACTTAGACATTTCTAACATTTTTGATGCCATATCCAAACTTCAGGTGGGTTTTAAATCTTTCTTTTTCAGCACTTTTAGAAAGCTTTTCTCAAAACTTTCCTTGGGGCCAATAAGATGGACCAGTGGGGAAAGGTGCTTGAGCTGTCAGCCTAGCAATTAGAGTTTGACTTCTGGCAGCCATGTGAAGATGGAAGGAAGGAACCCACTCTACAGAACTGATCATCAACCTCCACAAGTGAGCTGTAGCATGTGCATGACCGAGCGCACACGCGCGCGCGCGCGCGCGCGCGCACACACACACACACACACACACACACACACACACAACACAAATCGTCATACATGCACATACATGCCTCTAAAACTGTTCTCATACAATTTTGGACTTGTCTCACCTCTATTAACATGTTAGGTCTGAAACATTTAGAATAAAAAACAGGAGACATTCTCCTGTATACAACAGAATATTTTATTTTTGAGAGAAACACCTCTAGAAAAATCACAAACGACTCATTTCATTTCTGAGATCCACTGTGCACACTGTCTTACACAATTGTTATTTGCATAGGGAAATGTAGTTGGATTTCATAATTAGTTGATTTTACTAACATTCTGTTAAAAACCCCAAACATTAGCCAATCGTGAACATATTCAATAACCAAACTTAATTCTAATATATCAATTTGAATTTATTGCATTTATTATTACTGTGTACATTTATGTGTAGGTATGTGTGTGCTACAGTGTAAAGGTGGCAGTCACAGGACAACTTTGGGGAGTCAGTTCTCTCCTTATGCCATATAGGTCAAGGGACGGAACTCAGTCAGGCTCGATGGTGGGTGCCTTTAGCATTTGAATAAACTCTTCTTTTGACAACTTGTCTGCTACAGTAGTTAAGATAGTTAAGATTTTAATTGCGGTTATAAATGAAAAGCTAGATTTATATTTTTATATTAAAATAATTACTTAGATTTTTTTCATTTATAAGATAATTTAGCAAGCATTTAAACTGGCATTGGGTCATACCGACGGGCTACCTTGACAACGGTAACACATTTTCAGGTTGCGTCTAGGCCCCAGTCCCTGGTCAGTATCTGTGGTGGAAAGAATGGGGTGATAAGGGTCTGTTCCCTGTCCCCTTCTGTCTGTAAGCTGAGCCAATGCCCAAGCTACCCCACAGGACTGGGCATGCCAGTGTCACTGGGAAACCTACCTAGTCTTTCCCAGACCTTACTTTGACACAGCAGTCTGTCTTTCCTAGGTTTCACTATTTCGATCTCCCTTCTGTAATGGATGGAATTACTAGAACTGACAGGATTCATTGAGTAGAGTTACATTAAATAGCTAGAGTGGGTTATTGGGTGGAGTACTCACATGCTCTGGGCTTGAGCCCCAGCACCATAAACAGGTATGGTGTCACAGGCCTGTCACCTCAGCATTAAGGAGGTGAAAGCAAGGGGATCAGAAAGACAGGGTCACTCTTGGCAACGCATTGAGCTCAAGCTTTGTTTTTAGTATAAAACACTGCCTCTTATAAAGGAAATAAGAATGGAAGAGAGGGAGAGACAAGGGAAGGGGTTGGGGACAGGAAAGGGGACAGGAGTAGAGAAATGGAGAGGGATAGGGAGAAAGAAAGTCAGTCCATAGTGACTACTGCTAAGGGAGTTGTGCTTCCTAACCAAAGTGCATCTTTCCACACTAATTCCCTCGGTGTTGAGGTTAGGCCTCAGCTCGGGTTGGTGAGCTGTGTGAATGCCACTCTCACGATCTAGTAAGTACAGATTTCTGCTCAGGCTTAGGCCTTTCCCTTGACTGGTTTTACCTTTTCATAGTGCTTAAACATTTTATGTAACCGACTTCAAACCTGTAAAAGCAACCCTTTTTGTTCCCTTCTAGCTACTTGGACATAGGAGAAATCAAGAAAAGACCAATGGAAGCTGTTAATACTGAGGTAATGCAAGTTCTATTTTGACACTTTAAATTAATGTCATCTTTTAGTTGTTGTTGCTTATAGCATGTCTGACACGTGGATAATACTCTACTGGTAAGATATGTGTTCTCAGATGAACGTAAGGGCCACTATATGTTTTAAGGAAAAATTAGTCATTTCTTTGTTGGTCTGCTTTCAGAAATGAAGAGATAATAGGCTCAGGTATTCAGGATCAGATGAAACGTTCTCTTATTTTCCCGTTTTCTAGCTTTGTGTTTCTAGATGATACCCAGACAAGTCTCCCTGTTCAGTTGAGAAGATTCTGATTATGCTGGACAAATCTTTGTTCAGAGTCCATAAGGCATCTGGCCTACATTCTTACAGCTTACCTGTCAGAAACCTCCAGGGTCAGCCTTCCAGTCTGAGGCTTTCCAACAAGACAACCCTTGCCGTGTTGGACTTGTGTCATTATTTTTGGTTTCTTTGAGACAAGGCCTCTCTACATAGTTCCGGCTGTTCTGAAACTCACTCTGTAGATCAAGCTGGCTTGAAATTCATAGAGGTCTGCTGGCCTCTGCCTCCCGAGCACTGGGGTAAAGGTAGGTGTGTGCCACCATGCCTGGCTCAAAAATATCTGTTTCATTTTCAGTTTTAATTTTTTTTCTTGTGCTAAGGATTAAACCCAAGGACTTACACAGGCTAAGTGCTCTGCTGCCGCCTTACATTCCCTGTCCTTATTTACTTGGTTAGTTTTTATGTTGCAGATAAGGTTTTGTTAAGCTTAGTCTCAAGCTATTGTATCCTAGGCTTCCCTTGAACTTAACATTTCTGCCTGAAGTGCTTCAGTGAGACGCAGAAAGAGGTAGATCAGACTGGACTCTGCTCACTAGCCCAGGTAGACACTCTTTCTATTCCACATTCCCTAGATCCAGTATTGCCCATATAGAAAAAAGCAGTTCTTCCTATCCAAAGCCCAGACCCCAGAGAAGCTGTTCACGGTGTTTTCTCTCATTCTACTTAAGCATGTAACAAGGCCAACTAGATCCCTCCAGGAAAGTCACATAAGATAAACTCTAATTGCAGTATTTGAAGAATGTGAAGTTATATTCATTATTCAACAAATATTCACTGAATGGTTTATGGAAGAGGTGATATTTCCAGATCTTACTTAAAATATTATTTTGTCTATCTTTTTCATTTTTCAATGCATGTCACATTAATTGTCTATGAAAGTTATGGACTTTAAAGCTTAAAGCAGAATGGTACACATTCTGGCTTTCTGGTTGGGTTTTTTTTATTATCATGTCTAAAGACTGAACACTTTTAATAGCTATCCTGAGTGGAAATAAAGAACAGATTAGTAGATTAGTTCTGGACAGAAATCTATCCACACTTGTTTGAAATAGGCCACCTTGGATACAATTGGTGCTGGAACATGGATGTCTGCTGTAGAGTCTGAGAGGTGTGGATTCCTCAATAGCATGAGCTTCCATCTCTGTGGTGGAAGCATTGAACCTAGTAAGGTGGACCAGGTGTGCAACAGATTCATTGAGACTGATGTTTGCTGCGTGTGGTGCTGCACATTTAGCACAACAGGAAGATCAGAGTTGTAGGCCTGTGCCCACAGCCTAGTGAGTGAGTGTTGGCAAGCATTTTTCCGACTGAACTATCTCCCAGCCCCATGGATTTTATCTTAAGAAATGTTTATTTGTATTTTTATGAGTGTTTGCTTGCTTGCATGTGTGTGCATCACATGCATGCCTGGTGTTCTCAGAGACCAAGAGTGTCACATGCCCTGGAGATGGAGTTACAGATGACCATGAGCTGTCCATCATGGGTGCTGGGAACCAGACCAGGACCTTCTGCAGAAAAGCAAGTGCTCTTAACCACGGAACTACCTCTCTAGCCCCAGGGTTCTTTTTTGATGCAACATTAGAACGGCAGTTATTCCTCTACGTTACTGCTGTGCTGGCTGGTTTTATGTCAACTTGACAGGAGCTACAGTCATTTCAGAAGAGGAACCTCACTTGAAATGCCTCTATGCCTCTATAAGGCAGAGGCAGTAGGGAAGCCTGAAGGGCATTTTCTTGATTAGTGATTGATGTGTGAGGGCCCAGCCCATTGTGGGTAGTACCATCCCTGGATAGGTGGTCCTGGGTTCTGGAAGAAAGCAGGCCGAGCAAGGCATGAAGAGCAAGCCAGTAAGCAGCATTCCTCCATGGCCTCTGCATCAGCCCCTGCCTCCATGTTCTTGCCCTGCTTGATTTCCTGCTCTGACTTCCCTCAGCAATGAAGTATGGTCTGAGAGTTTTAAGCATAAATAAACCCTTTCTTCCTCAAGTTGCTTTGATCATGGTGTTACATTGCAGTAATAGTACCTAACCAAGTAGGAAGGTGATACAATTTAGAGACAGTTTGTGTTACATTGTTCTCTTCGGACTATTGTGCTGCTATGAAGCTATCTGTGGACCCTTCGGATAGAAGCCTCCATCTGTTCTGACCTACATGTGAATGTCACTCCTTACCCCTGTTCCTCTGGTCCCATCTGTGGAGGGGGTCTTCCAGACAGTGGCATTCATTTGTAAATAGTTACTTTGAGTCCAAGTCTCTTTAACATAAAGGGGCCATAGCTCACAATGTATAGAGAGCTAGAGAACCGGTGCCCTAACATTAGAGTACTTGGATGCCCTTGGAGCAGTTTCAAGTGTGTCTTATAAACCAAATGCTTGATGGTGTGGCTCAGTAGGAGGTTAGAATTGGGTAAGAGACAAACAAGCCAACCATGTCACTTACTTTCTGTGTCCTGTGACCAGATACAGCAGAAGATGTAGCTTAAAGGGAGTCGTCTCACTTTACTGTTTGAGAGGATTCCTCTTGCATGGTATAGAAGGCTTGGGAGTGGGTGGTTCTACACCCATAGAAACAAGATGTTAGGACCCTCTCATCTTCTCAAATCTCCTGGAACATGGAACAGCTAAGCTATAAAACTCAAGGTATAACCCCCACCCCTATCCCAACCTACTTCTTTGAGATAGGCTTTTCACCTCCTAAATGATCCACAGTCTCCTCCAGACACAAGCACATGGGGGACATTTCCACCCCAACCATGACATTAACTATGGTCTTCCAGAGGCTTATGCACCCGGCTAGAGGTGTGCCTAGAGGCCTGGGGAAGTGTAGGCAAAGTTTTCATGGTTTGATACATGCTTTATTATATGAGTTTTATTTTGACCTATTTCTTATTAAGATCTTAAAAATATTTCTTTGTATAAATCATAGAATAAATTAATATTTGTCTCCGAAAGAGTAAAAAGGTTTGTTTGGAAAAAAGGGTGAAAGTTGGCTTGGAAGGATGTGTAGGTAGCCTTGTGTCGGCCAGGTTCAGATGCTAGGCAGGCACAAGGCTGGGCACTGCCAGGAAGCTCTGTCTCCCACACTGTGCGGCAGCTTCGCGGTGCGTTCAGGGCCCGGATGTGCCGACGCTGCCTTTCTCCTGACCATACTGACACACAGCTTCGCTACCCCATATTTTAATTGCTAAATCACCCTGACCTCACAGTCACTCTCAGTGAATACCCTCTTCCCATCTCACCTGGGAAACAACAATCAGAGAATTGATGTCTGCTTTCTTGAGCTCCTCCTCAGAGGCCTTCATTAGAACCAAAGCCCTATGCAGAGCCTCAACCCTCTTTCTCAGCGTCCTGTGACTTTCTTCAGCTCTGTCCATTGCCACACCAAGTCAACTGTCCGATCTTGTTGCTTCTAGTGGAGTCCACCCGGTTCACCTAAACATGTGCATCGGAGCCTCCTGTGAAGGAACACATTTTGCAGCCAGAAGCACAGTTTCTGAATTTTTAAAATTTAGATGAAATATGTTATATTATAATATATTATATCAGAGAATAAAGGGACTGATATTTGAGGAGCAAGAAATAATTGAGTCCTGGGAAGTTCATATAAATTTCCAAAGGTTACACACATGTGGTGACTGATTGGCTGTAATGTGGATGGTGTCTGGGTTGTGGCTCACTGCAGCTCTGAGAAGATTGAATATTGTTCCGTGGGTCTCTGTGACTTCCCATAGGATGAATATGCCATGGTCACACCTTCTGGCCTTGCTGCCTCTGAAGTATGGGTTGCGTGTGTGACCCGTCATGATTCCTATGGCTGTTTAGTATGCCATCAACCAGAAACAAAGTCCTCTTCATGACATTGACATAGACCCTCTCCCACGTCAGTGGCATTTACCACTGCTTTATGGAACTGGAGGGCATTTTTGGAACGTAGAATTTTCTGCTGAAAATCAGCGTTACACTCGCCCTGCGTAAGATACGGCGGCCCCGGCTCCAGCCTCTGCTCACACGTGTGAGTGAACCCTTTGCTCTCTCTCTCCTCCCACAGCCTCCTGAGCTCCTCCCATGATGTGTTCCTGCTGATTCGAACACAGAATAGTTTAGGGCTTCATTTTGTTTCCTCGAGTCTCAATGATCCACACACTGTAGATCAGTGAAGATTTTGCTATTATTTAAATAGATTAATTTATTTATTATATGGTGTCTCTGTGTTGCGGGGAGGTCAAAGAGCAACTTGCAGAAGGTGGCTTTCACATGGATCTGGGGATTGTACTCTGGCGCCTTTGTTGAGCCACCTCAGCAGCCCAGTTAAGGTAATTTTCCCCCCACATTGACTCTTAAAATCAAGAGCCTGTTTGCCCGAGCTCTCTCTTTCTCCCTCCCTCCCTCCCTCTCTCTCTGTTGATCCTCGTCCACTGGTAGAGGAGCCCTGATGACCAGTAAAGAGACAAGCATGAAGAGGGAGGGTTGGGCTTGTCCTCCTCTAAGTGACCTGTTGATGAGTAAATAGTGCTCTACACCTGGGTTCTCCCACTGCTTTGGTGAGCATCTGCTTCTTAGGAGCCGAACTTAGACCCCAGTGAAGGCCATTGTAAGGCATGGCAGCACTCTGTGGCAAAAATCATGCTGCTGAACCATCTTAGATATACCCAGCTCACTCTAGAGTTTTCTTTATGAGAATCTGGGTAACCAGAATCTGGTTATGTGGGGAACATGGTGGGTACCAGGAGGTGGGACAAAAGGAAGGAAGAAAGCATTTGCAACTGCAAAACTTTGCCTTTCTGGAAAAGTATGAGGACCTGAGCTGTGGCTCGAGTCACCAGCTTGGATGAATGTCCTTCAGATGGCAAATATTACTGAGACTTGCCTAGTTCAGTTTAATCATTAGGCATGATCTCTAATGAAATATACCATGAAATTGCTACTTAAAGTGCTTGGCTGGGACTGGAATTCTAGACATTAAGCTGAGCATAATTATTAACCATGCCACTAGAAGGCATGGGGACCCGGTGACTGAGCTCACTAATTTTTACCTGCGTATTCTGAGTTCTCAGGAGAGTTCAAAGAGGCAGACACGAAAGGGTTAAACAGCTTTTTCTTTAACTCTAGGAAATCATTGCAGATGGTGTCAGCAGACTTGGGCACACTAATCTATTGAAGAGTAAAAGAAAACTATAAATTCATCTAACAGCAGTGGAAGCCTCTCTCTGCTCATTAGACCATCCCTCGTCTCAGCAAAAACTGTTTTGTGAGAAGCATTTCTTTATAAGGCAAGCTAGGTCAATGCAGAGGTCATGATAATTCTAACATGTATAAGATGCTACCAACGCTTTGTAGGGAGATTTTTTTCTTCTCCAAAGAACAATTAATTATGTTGCATTTTTCTTTTAAAACGATTTTTATATTTACATATTTTGTGTGTGATCATGCTTGCGCCATGATGCTGCTGTGGGGTCAGAGAAATGTTTATGTCAACCTGGGAAATACTAACTGAGTGAAAACACAATGCCCCAGTAATGCTCAGCAACTCTATTCGAAGCTAGTCCATTGGTGGTTTGGGTCTGGCCGGTAGGCAGGGTGTCTGACACTGATTTAAAACATTTGCAATCCTCTTTGCATTTGGACATCATTTTAGATAAATCTGCTACCCATGAAACTGGCAGACATGCACATCAGAGCTTGTATTATTCTTGCTTACATTAATACGTTGTTCCAAGTAATGAGAAATCCGATACATAAAGAAAGATTTACATTACTCAGTCTCCAGTTTCAGTTTGTCCTCCATATCTCCTGCCCTTCATGTGTGCTGCTCCTTACAGCTTACGAAGGGGCCTAAAGCCTGGATAGGTCACTACCCTGGAGAAACAAACAAAGACCACGTCTTTAAAGTAGCAGGCTGGGTTGGGGATTTAGCTCAGTGGTAGAGCACTTGCCTAGCAAGCGCAAGGCCCTGGGTTCGGTCCCCAGCTGCGGGGAAAAAAAAAAACAAAAAAATAAAGTAGCAGGCTGTGTATCATCTCTTACTGTGTAAAACAGGCTCCACCATGCTCCTTTACTAGTGGGGGAGGTGGGTGCTGCTTTCAGAGCTGGGCCACCGACTTCCATTTAGTTGGTTTCATCACAAATATGCAGCTGTGGACCTAATGTCTGGCTTGGTCAACAGTGAAAATTCCCACATACCATCATGAGAGACTCCCTTGTGAGCAGCCAGCTAGATCCAGCTAAGATATCATCCCATGATTACATAGTTTGGATGTTTGTTTGTTGAAATAAAGTCAATCTCAGCCCACCTGCTAGCTGGGGGGCAGAATTCTGAGTGGCCAGGGCTGTGGGAAAGAGACAACAGAATCAACTCAGCACATTTGCTGCAATGCTCAATGTTTAACGGGAACCTCTCTCTCTAGGAAATCATAAATGGCGCCGATATAATAGCTTCTCTCTTCTAGTGACAGGCATTTGGGGCTTTCAAAGATTTATGAGCTTTCATTCCCATCCTTGCTAGTTCAGATCCCACATCCTAATAAAACTGGTCTTCCATGTTTTACAAAATGTTATGTGCCCTGCCTCGTGTGAGTGGGGTTTACAATAATGAGGAAGGCTGATGAGGGTCCACCCAGGCTTCTCAGCCTAAGCTCACCCTCAGGGTGCTGGAGGGCAGCTGCTAGAGGCCCAGTGTCCTCAGCAGCTCCCTTGATGAACTGATACTTTTATTGAGCCCTGTTAGCAGGGTGGAGGAAGAGCACTCAGAGTGGAAGAGACATCCTCTCCTGCACAAAGGCCTTTGTAGGAAGGACAGAGTCAGCACGGCGGGGATGGAGTGGTGTGAGAGGTAGGGCTTGAGAAATGGAAAGAAATTTAATGTTAAAAATATAAATAAGTAAACAATAAACTCTTCCCTAAAGCCAGCTAGAAGCTGTTGATGGGGTTTCAGCAGGGAGAGGACACAATCTCTCTTGTCACCACTGTGAGGCTGAAAGCCAGAAGACGCCTCAGGGGTGAATCAGGTGCTCTGGATTCAGAAGACCTTGTAATCCTGCTGTCTTCTGTGCCCCATGGTTCTTATACTCTTTCTGCCTCCTCTCCCTTGGGTTCCCTGAGCTCTGAGGAGGGATTTGATGGAGACATGTGTGCCAAGAGCTGGCGCTTTCGCTCTCTCTCTCTCTCTCTCTCTCTCTCTCTCTCTCTGTCTCTCTCTCTCTCTCTCTCTCTCTCTGTGTGTGTGTGTTCTCTCTCTCTCTCTCTCTCTCTCTCTCTCTCTCTCTCTCTCTCTCTCTGTGTGTGTGTGTGTGTGTGTGTGTGTTGTCTGGATGTGAGTCTCTCCATCTGTTCCTGTCTGCTGCAGGAGGAAGCCTCTCTGATTGATGAAGGCTGGATAACACGCTGATCTATGAGTATAGAAGAATATCAGTAGGAGTCATTTTATTGATTTTTTTGTGTGCTTTTAGTGTGCTGGCTATTTTTATGTCAACTTGACATAAGCTAGAGTCATCTGAGAGAAGGGAGCCTCTACTGAGGAAATGCCTCCAAATATCAGGCTGCACACAAGTCTGTACAGTATTTTCTTAATTAGTGGTTGATGGGGGGAAAGCCCAGCCCATTGTGGGTAGTGTCATCCCTATGCTGGTGGTCCTGGAGTCTATAAGAAAGCAGGCTGAGCAAGCCACAAGGAACAAGGCAGTAAGCAGCAACCCTCCATGGGCTCTACATCAGCTCCTGATTCTAGGTTCCAGCACTGTTTGAGTTCCTGTTCTGACTTCCTTTCAATGATGAAAGCTTAAGCCACAAGTTTATTTGGGTCATGGTGTCTCATCACAGCAGTATAACTATCAAAGACAATAACTGTACAAATGATATTTCCACTCCTAGACAGAAGGGTTGCTTTTGTTTGTACATTCGAGAAAGGGCCTCTCTCTTTGTTCTCTTGGCTGGTCTGGAACTCAGTATGTAGACTGTGCTGGCCTTGAACTCACAGAGACATGCCTGCCTCCAGCTTCTGAGTGCTGGGACTAATGGCATCTATTCTGGTGTCTGGCCACTCTTGGTGTTTTTGATAACAAAGACAATCAAAAAAACCACACCAACTACTGAAAGATACACATTGTTGGAGGCTCTGCACACCTGGGACTTGGCTATCAGCACATGTAACTTCTGTTCTACGTATTAGTCCTTTACCTGGGTTACCCAACTAAACCTTTCTGGCAGCCTTGGATGAAGCGGGGTTGTCACCACTCCTGCTTTATGGAACAAACTGCTGAGCCCACAGTTGGAGAGACCTGCTCATTCTTATTGGCCTTGCGTGAAGGGACACATTTCTAGCCTAGCTAGAAGGACTTAAATTGAAGGTGATCATTCAGTCTCTTTGCTGTGGAAGGAGTGCCAAGTTGGGTGAAGGTCTTTAAATTTGCCATACTTGACTGGATCATGATAGAAAGAAAATGTAAAAGGAAGACTGAACATTGGGAAGTGAGTCTAGACAGGGGAATGGTTTTCTTTCGATTACCTCAGTGCCCTCTAACAAGTTGTTAGTGACAGTCTTGCCTAGAGCTATTTTAGTTGTCGTCTTAATTGGCTTTTTTTCTTTTTGGCCATGGCTTATATTCCCTATAGGACTAGATATTTATGTTGAATGTTTCCACTGCAGTCTTTGAAATGGCTTTGGCATGTCTGCTTAGAAAGGACTCCCATGGGACACTGAAGTATTTTTACATGGAAATTTACTATTGTGTGTGAAGAGATTAGAGACGGGGATACTAAGCCAGGAACCATTGATAAAATTTTTCATACTAAGGGCCATTTGGTTACTTTAACTCTTTTGACCAGAAGTTAGAATAGTATCAACCATGTAATCAGGAACACGAAATAACTTGCTGGGCTGGAGGAAAGTTTGGGGAGGACCATTCTGTGCTGCAGACGAGCTAACTTCCAGCCTCCAGCTCCAAGCTTCAGAAATTTATTTCATCCCTGCTATGGTTTGAGTGTGAAATGTCCCCCTTGGGTCATGTGTTGGATCGCTTGGCCTTAGCTGATGGCCCTGTTTTGGGAGGTTGGCTACTTTTAGGAGGTGGAGCCTTGCTAGAGGAAGTGAGTCACTAGAGGATGGCCTTGAGGTTGTCTTGCTAGGGCCTCACTGTCTGCTCTCTGTTGCCTGACTACAGGAGCAACACAATCAGCTGATCTTACTGCTCCTTCTACGCTTTCCCTGCCTCCATAGACTCTATGTTTAAAACCCAGCTAAAATAAACCCTTACCACTTTAAACTGCTTTAGTCACAGTAGTGGGAAATCAACTGCTGCAGATGAGCTGTTTATTGCAATATGAAGTAGCTCTGAGGCCAGGAAGCCTTGTCTTCTTCCTTTCAGAATCGAAGCAACCCCTCTCCATACTTGGACAATTGGCTCATCCTCTTTGAGGTCACCAGAAGTCTTAGTCTCTCTTCTCTTCTTCATTTCTCTCCTGTCCACTCTCCCCTCCTTCCCCTCACCTTCCTCTGCCCCTAACCCCCCTTCAGATCAGCACTAGGGTTTATTAGTATGCTACAAACCTCATTTTAAGGACTTTGGGTGATATCCTTTTCTGTTCTATTTTAATATTTTTAAACCTATACACTGAATTATAGATGTAACTCTTGTTACTTTATGTGAGTGGGATAAAGGGAGATGAGGAAAAAGATAATGCTTACCATGTCTGTCAATATCAGATGTAAACAAAGTTGGGCAGTGCTGGTGCACACCTTTAATCCCAGCACTCTATAGGCAGAGGCAGATGGATGTCTGAGCTTGAGGCCAGCCTGGTCTACAGAGGAGCAAGTTCCAGGACAGCCAGGGCTATCCCAAGAAGAACAACAGCAATCACAAGGACAACAACTACCATCACAACAACAATCACAAAAACGAACACAACAGCAACAACCACCACTACAGCAACTACAATAACAGCAGCAACCACCACAAACCATCATAACGACCACCACAACAATAGCAACGACCACCACAAACCACCATAACAACCACAACAGTAACAATAACCACCACCACCACAACCACCACCACCACCACCACCACCACCACCACCACCACCACCACCACCACCACCACCACCACACCACCACAACCACCACAACCACCACCACCACCACCACCACCACAACCACCACCACCACCACGACCACCACCACAACCACCACCACCACCAACCACCACCACCACCACCACCACCACAACCACCACCACCACCACCACCACCACCACCACCACCACCACCACCACCACCACCACCACCACCACCACCACCACAACCACCACCACCACCACCACCACCACCACCACCACCACCACCACCACCACCACCACCACCACCACCACCACAACCACAACAACCACCACCACCACCACCACCACCACCACCACCACAACCACACACCACCACCACAACCACCACCACCACCACAACAACCACCCCAAAGCTGATGTATACAAGTGGTCAACACCTGGTGAAGTGCTCATGCCTTCCTCTCCTAATCTTCTGATTAGTGCTTTTACATGCTTAGGGTTTTAACTAGTGGGAACACCCAGAGTTTTGTTCTGAAGAGTTCAGAGTTGACTTTTTATCATGGTGTGGTTGGATTGTTAAATGAAGCCTATCTTTTCCTCAAGACTGTAAACTCCAAGATATTTGGACCATCATACCTTTTTAATGTTCATCTCTGTATTGCCCTGGCACCTAAAACAGATTCTGGCACAAAGATATACATGTACATATTTGAATAAATAATAAATAATAAACAGACTTGTCCTAATACATAAAGATGGCTGCAGACAGTCTGGGCTTTAAGCATTACCATCATAAGGTTTTCCAGTGTCTAGCTTAGAGTCATCTGAGAAGGGAGTGTGTCTATTGAGGGATTGCTTAGATTGGATTAGTTTATGAATCCTCTTTCTCACACCCATGAGGGACTGATTTCTGACATGATTGATAATTGGCATATGAGGGCCCAGTCCACTGTGGGTGGCTGCATTCCCTGGGCTGGAGGTCCTGAGCTGTATAAGGAAGTTGATTAACATGAACCACAGAGCAAGTCAGCAAACAACATTCCTCCATGATTTCTGCCTCAACTTCCTGTTTGAGTTTCTGTCCTTACTTCCCTGTACAAGGGACCGTAAGCTTGTAAACTGAAAAATGTTTTCCTCCCCTAAGTTGCTTTTAGTTAGGCTGCTTTATCAGAGAAACAAGAGAGGAAGATAGGATACCCAGTTTTAAGGTTGAATCATAAATCATCCAAAACTTAGTAGCAGAAACAGCACTGTATTTTATTTATAGATATTGTAGGAATTAAGAAAGGGCCCAGAAGAGTGGCTTTTTTATCCTTCATGATTTTTAATGAAATACTTGAAGGCTGCATGATAGACTCATCTGGAAACAAACATAGCAGTAGAACCGATGTTGGCCATTGGATAGACCCTTGTTTTTCCTTTTCTGTCTTTTCTGTTTGTTTTTTCTTTGTCGTGTAGATTGGTCATCATCACAGAATGGTTGTGGAGTTCTGAGCTATGGGAAGAAGGGAGAGGAGAGGGTGGAGGAGGGGGAAGAGGGCAAGCCCTCTTCTTTTCCAAGCTTTCCTGTTGTCTTCATTTAATGGTGTAGGCTGTTTAGTGAGAATGAGGGTGGAGGTCATTTAGCATCTTACAATATGAGACAGGTCATGATCATTACAAACAGACATAGTCAATATAGGACACTCCAAACAGACTGATCTAAGAAGGGTTTGTTAGCATTGTGTTTGACCATGGCTCATTGCTTGCTGAAGAGCTGATTGAAGGGAGTGTGTGAAGTTTCACATACTAGGAGAACCTCTATGTGTCTTCCAGTTAACACAGGCAAGATTTTATGGAGTGGGTATCATATCTGTAGCCATTTAAGTCAAAGAGAGGCTGACTGGAAGAGCTGGAGATGGAAGAAGGGAACTGGATGGGTCAGTGTGCATCTTTATCACATGGGACAGAACAAGGAAGGAACATCCAGCACCTGGCTTCCTTTCCTGTCGACATTCCTTTCTCCACATATATTATATTCTTTAGAGTGAAGGCTCCAGTTGCTTCTCGTGGCAATTCCTGTTCATGAAAATCCCTGCTTCTAAAACTGCAATTCAGCCTTGCTGGGAATACATCCAGGTCCTGCCATGCTGAGTAAAGGTTTATCACACAACTGAAAACCTTGACCAAACACAGCTGTAACTTCTCTTATTTAGATCAAAAGTGCCAAATTAAAATATTCCTGTGAGTGTAGTTTTTCTACTTTGCAGTTGCTGTTGTTCTCTGCCCTCTTGTCTCTGCCTTTCCTTAAATTATGATTGGGATAGAAAAGGAAAAGAAATACTAGGGAGTCAAATTCAGTGACACAATCCTACCAGCCCATGGTAATCTGAAGAGAAGAAAGTGAGAAGAAAGTGTTAAGCAGAGCGGAGATTCCCGCCCTCAAAGGAGTTACAGGGTAAAAGTTCTTAAGTGTTCTTCCTGGTGGTCTTTTCAAAGGCCAAATTGTCAGATAGTTTCGGCAAGGAAATTCCTCTTCTCTTTGAAGCTGGACACAGTGACTCTTTAGTGGGAAGTTGCTCAACCAGCACTGTTGTACATGGTGACCTTTGCTTTGATTTATTATTCTACTCCCTATGGGTGTGAAGATCGCAATTCATCATTCCGTGCATACAGCAGGTTTTAGAATCTGCCTGAGGTTGTTTGCTGTTTGGTAACCTGGAAACCTAATTGCAACAACAAGCCATTTAAAGGCAGCTACTCTCTGAGTGCTTACAACAAAAGCAGTAACAGGGAGAATCAGTGGCTGACCAGTATGTCCTTCAGACGTAATGACTCCTGATTTATGCTTATTGATGACTGGGATGCTGTAATTCAGAAGCATGTTTAGCAGATTAAAGAGGAAAAAGAAGAAGAAAAAAAAAGAATGCCATTGAATGTAATGGTTGGTTGAAGCTAATACTTTCTTTCCCCTACCAGATGAATAAAATAAACAAACAAACAAACAAACAAATAAATAAGGAAGAGCATAGACAGAGGCAGAGACAGAAACATCTGGGAGAGTCCAGAGTAAACATGACCTTGAGCCAGGCCATGTAAGGAGATGGGTTGGGGAGAGGAGAGGAGAGGAGAGTGGAGAGTGGAGAGTGGAGAGGCAGATGCAGAAGGTCAAAAGGCAAAAAGGGCCCAATAGCCAAAATGGCTTGATTGTATAGGAAAGGGCAACGGGGGGGGGGGGCAGCCCCAGGCAGTTTAGGGTACCTGTTAGGTATGCCAGCCAGGAGGACCCTGTGACAAATAGGGACTGAGGAATGCTGGGAGGACCTGGTGGCCAGCTTCAGCTTTGCTGTATTAATAGGCAGCTCGATCAGCTGGGTGTCCCAGGTTTGAGACCTTGAAGAAGTGTGTATTTTGTCCTTCTCTGTATGCAGTAAACTGCAAGAGACTTGCTTTTCTAGATAGATTTGTATTCCTTCTCTTAGTAGTATATCATATTATGTAACACCTTCAGGTAAAAATACACCAGACTTTCTCACTGAGGAAAGCATAGAAATTAGTTGTGGAAAAGTTAGTCTAAGTTTAGTCATCCCACGTGAGTGTTGATGAGCAGTGAGTGGTGCAGCTTAAACAAGGCAGTAAACACAGGGCAGAGAAGACAGACCTATGGAAACATGCTTGGTGTGCAAAGTGAGGACCTGGGCTTGGAGCTCTAGCATCCACATAACAAGTTAGGTATGGCAGATGGTACCCTGTGGTCCCATCACTCGGGGACAGAGAAGGGCAGGTACCTGGGTTGTTGGCAAGACCCATGGGTTAGGGTGAGGGTAAGGGAGTTAGAGTTAGTGTTAAAGAGAATCTTAGAGTAGAAATGCTTTATCCAACCCCGTCTTCACTGGGTATTGCAGAAACCAATGCTGGTAAATAGACACTGGTGCAGGGAAGACCTGCAGGCTCCATGATACCTAATCTGTGTCATATCACAAATTCTCTGGATCATTTGAATCAGTTCCATTGAAGATGTGGAGCAAGCTCAACCACTTCCCCTCATTGGTGGGCTCTGGTTTTTAGGAGTTATTATAAATGCTTTTCCAGTCCCCATTGTTTGAAACTTGGGTGGCTCATGTAAAGTTGCCAACCAGGCTGTTTGCTCACAGCTCAGCCTTACTTCCAGCTGCAACCCGACACCATTGATAAAACCAACTTGAGAGAGAAAGGGTCTGTTTTGCTTCACAGTTCAAGGGCGTGTCCGTCTACTATGGTGGAGTAGTGAAGGTAGCAGGAGTTTGAAGCTGCTGGTCGGTCCATCACAATCACAGTCGTGAAGCGGAGAGTGATGAAACCCTCTACCTAACCCAGCATCTTTCTTGAAGTTCAAGGTCCCTGCCCAATTAGTAATGTGTACACAGCAAGGCTAGGTCTTTCCCACATTAACCTAATCAACACGATCCCTCACAGATATGCCCGGAGGCTAAACGTCTCACAGGCGGTCCTGGAGGCTAGCCCCCTAGGTTCTTCAAGCTCTTCCTCCTTTCTCTTTGTAAGGGCTGCACCGCTGGTTGAAAGCAAGGCATAGAGGCAAGAGTACACTGGTTCTTTAAAAAACACATTTGTTTCAATAAACCTAAATGGAAAAAACCCAGATTTATCTAGCCCTAGTTTTCTTATTTATATTCATGCTGTGCTTAGGGAAGCAAGCAAAGAAAGAGAAAAGGCTTTCCACGAAGTCCATTTTCTGTGCAGAGGGAACGAGAGTGAGTTTCTGTCTCTTGCTTTGTGTGCACTGTGTGCATTGTTCTGCTCACAGGTGAGTGAGCATATTCCGCCCGAACTTTTCTCCAGACCTGTCTGTGGGCTGGGGAGCAGCAGCTGAGGTATTTTCCCTGGGACCTAAGCCAGTTGACTGGGCTTTGGGCTGCCCTGATCTCTTCTGAGCATAAGAATTTAGATTTCACACTGTTTCCGTTACAACTGGAAGGATGTTAATATTTGCGTATTTGCTGGAAAGTTGTCTGGAGTCACTAAGTACGGCGGCCTGTTTTGAGAAGAATTGGGCCGAAACATAAGGAAGTGGAGATTCTGGTTTTGGTGAACCTGGTAGATAGTGTTCCTGTCAGACAAGCCGTGGTTCCAGGGCCTTTACTGAGATAGACAGGTTGGGAAAAGAACGGAGCCTCACTCCTGTGCAGCCCTTTCTACATTTCTATCCATTGTGCTGTCTTTGATGTAACTGAAATATTGTCAATATCAGCACAGCACTGTTCTGTCGTGAGCTATCTTTACCCAAGCCATCCAGGTAGAGGAGGAAGAGGAATCGGGGAAGACAACGAGGGAATGCAATCCTGACAAGGGGACATGTGCACACCATAAGCTGACAAGGGGACGTGAACACACCATAAGCTGACAAGGGGACGTGCACACACCATAAGCTGACAAGGGGACGTGAACACACCATAATCTGACAAGGGGACGTGTGCACACACCATAAGCTGACAAGGGGACATGTGCACACACCATAAGCTGACAAGGGGACATGTGCACACCATAAGCTGACAAGTGGACATGTGCACACCATAAGCTGACAAGTGGACATGTGCACACCATAAGCTGACAAGTGGACATGTGCACACCATAAGCTGACAAGTGGACATGTGCACACCATAAGCTGACAAGTGGACGTGCGTACACCATAAGCTGCGTTCTTGGAGGCCTTAATGGAGCAAATACAAGATTTGATCTCACTCCTGTTCTGTTCTTAGAGATGATGATGTCTCAGTTACGTAGGCTGGGCGAAAGCTAACAGTGGAGTAATTACTTAGGAGACATCCAGGGCACTGTCATAGTCTTCAACAGTATTTTTTTCAACTGATGATTTTTTTCAGTAATCTTTTAATAATTTTTTATACAATATATTTCGATCTTTCCTTTCCCCCAACTACACTTCCTTGCTCTTTCTGACCCAACTTTATGTTCATTATCTCTCTTTAAATAAGAAAAACAAAACCAAAAATGTGCACGTGCACATGCACACGCGCACGCACACACACACACACACACACACACACACACACACACACACACACACACACACACACACACACCAAAACGAAAACAAACAAAAGAGCCAAAACAAATTAGAGAAAACAAAAAGCCAAAGTTAGATTTTCCCTTTCCCAGCAGGTATCCGTGGGAAATAGTTTCTTGGATAGGGGTGGGCCCCTGTGTCTACTTCCCCCTTTCAATGCTGGGACCCTGTCTAGCTTGAATCTGTGTAGGCCTTGCGTATGCTGCCACAGCCTCTGCGCATCGGTTCTGTGAGAGTTCTGTTACAGACAGTTTCCTTGAAGTCACCCACCTCTTTTGTCTCCTCTTCTACATAAATGCCTGAGCTCGAAGGGAGGAGTTTGGTGAAGACATCCAGTTTAGGACTAAGTGCTCCAAAGTCTTTAACTCTCAATACATTGTCCAGTTGTGGGTCTCTGTTAACTTCCATCTACTGCAACAATTACTTTAAGAGTAATATTCTCTCTCTCTCTCTCTTTCTCACAGATTCCTAGTTTTTAAAATTAGCATACAAGGGGCTGGTGAGATGGCTTGGTGGGTTAAGACACTTACCACTAAACGTAAATACTTGACTTCAGTTCCTAGAACCCATATGAGGGAAGGAGGGAACTAATCCCCCAAAGTTGTCCTCTAACCCTCACATAAATGCCATGGCCCATTTGCACCCATAACCCCACACAATGAGTAAATAAACATAGAGATTAGCATACAAAGAAGTGGCTTTCAGGACAGCATTTTATAATAAGTTTATTCTGATTAATCGTAGCCAGTGCGGTCTTAAGGAGAAAACAAATACCTCAGAATTGCAGTACCTGACCACAAATTATATTACAGAGCCATAGTGACAGACACTGGACCCCACCTCACAAAAGACTCCAGATGTGTAGACTAATGGAATAAAATAAAGACCCAGAAATAAACTCACTCAGCTACAGTTATCTAATAAGTATTTTCCCAGTCAGACGTATTCAATAGGAGGAAACCTTATACACATTTAAAATAATGGTTGTTTCACCTGTTTCTCCTTCATATTGCTATTTTCTTTTACAACTATTAATTTGAAATTTAATTAAAATATGACATCACTTACCCCTTTATTTCCTCTCTTCTCCCCTCCCATGTCTACCCCGTCCCCGTTCCTGATCTTCTCTTCTTTAACCATTGTTCTTACATATACATGATTAAACATGTATACATACAACCTGCTGAGTTGGTTCAGAATGGCCTGCATGTGTGTTTCTAGGACTGACTGCTCAGTACTGGATAGACACTCAGGAGTCTCATCCCCAGGAAGGACCACTTTTACCTCTCAGTAGTTACTAATTTCCTGTAGCTCTTCATCTAAGAGTGGGGCCCTTTGAATTTTCTCCCATCTGCACTGGGAGGACAACTGTTGACAGTCTTGTCTAGAAGACAGAGTGTTGAGATTTTATAGGCGTAACGTCCCTGTCATAGTAGAAGACCCTATCTCACAGTGGGGTTCCTGGTCCTCTAGTCCTTTCTGCCCCTTCCTGTGCAATGTTCTCTGAACTTTAGGTGTAGGATCTGTTTTGTAACTGTACCAGCCGGGCCTGCACACCCAACAGTCAGTTGTTCTCTGCATTTGTACCAGTTAGGTTCTCTGTAATGGCCTCCTGATGCAAAAAGAGGCTTGGTCAAGTGTGAAGCCACACTTATCTGTTGGTATAAGTATGGATACTTAGAATGCAGTTGGCAGTTATAATGGTTTAGGAATTGGTGGTAGTAGGTTCTTCTGTAAGGTTCTTGGCCTCACGAGTCATGTGCGTTTTGCTCTGTTTACAGCACCAGGCACAGACTGATTTCCCCTTTGCCTTCAGGTATCAATTGCAAATAGTTTCTTGGTTCGGGGTGGGACCTGGTGTCCATTTCCCAGGCTCGATGACAGAACCCTTTCTAGCTCTATCCTGTTTCCACGGTCTCTGTGAATTCCTATGTGTTGGTTACTGCCAAGATGGAGAGAGAGAGAGACAGAGAGAGACAGAGAGAGACAGAGAGAATTACTCTCAAAGTAATTGTTGCAGTAGATGGGAGTTAACAGAGACCCACAACTGGACAATGTATTGAGAGTTAAAGCCTCCTTTAGGGCTATCTTTGGGGTGCTGATGATTGCTGTGGTTCACAGGCATCATGGCTGGGTAGGACAGGGGTTGCTTTTCTCCGTTGGCAGCTTGCAGGGTGCTTTCTGGTAGCATGAAACTCAGTCTTGGGGGTGGGGTGGGCTTTTAGTCCCATTCCAGTTCGAACCCTCTGAGTCCTCCTTCTGAAGTGCCTGGTACAGTCACTGAATATTTGACAAAGGTGTCAAGAAGATGTATTGGGAAAAAGGCAGTTAAGGACCTGGATTTCTACTATAGAAGTATGGAGTTAGATCACCATTACTTACTGTGCACAACATCAATTCAAGTGGTATTGCAGCCCTTAAGATAAGACCCAAGAGAGGGAAAACTACTGGAGAACAATGGAGGGGACATGTGTGATAGATGCAAGGGCTTCCTGAAGGACGTCAACAAACTAATCTCAGCCTTGGCAGTGGAGAGGTAGCTATTTTAATTGAGGAAGTTGCTCAGCGAACCCTGAACATTCTTCTTCATCTGTGGCTGACCTCCTGGCTGCTGCACTTTTGATGTGGAGCTGAGGCTCTCTTGACCCACTTGTACCCTTAGGGAATGTAAATATTTTCTCAATTAAGCCTGAGCCGCTGGCTAACAACAAGCCAGCCATTGTTTCTCAGGGTTCTGAGCTAATAAGCTTGGCATGTGGGCGAAGACCCCCTGCCTCTGCAGAGCAGCCTCAAACCTCATGACTGATCTTCATAAGATAAGGGCAAGAAATCATTAATTTGGTGTGAACCTAGTGTGGGCGGGTTTTTTTTTTTGTTTGTTTGTTTGTTTGTTCAACTGTCCTCGGGCTGAACAAAGCAAAGGAGGATCAAATTTCTTTGACTACAAACCAAAAGCCAAACAGAGTCACAGGTCTGAAGTACTCAGGGTTAGTCTTGTTACAAACTGGAGTGTTGTTGGTTCTCAGCCATGAAATTGCAGAGAACGCTCTCCATTCCTTATGTGACACAGCTTCTGTCATCTTCTTAAATGGAACCATTTGTAGATATTGCAATTTGGAAATTAAAATTGATACAGTTACCAAGTCCGCAGATCTTGAGGAACTTTGTCAATTTTCCCAACACACCTTTTAATTTTTTCCTTGTCCAGAGGCCCGCATTTCCTTTAGTTGGCGATGTTTTCTTAGTTAATACCAGGCAGTGCCTGCTCCTCAGCCTTTCATGGTTTTGGTGATTCTGAGGCCAGCTCTTTTACAGCAGGTCTCAGGTCAATTCGTGTTTGCATGCTGTCCGCTGAGGCCTGCTTGGGCTCATTCATTTCAGGAACATGGAGTCCAGAAAATGCTGCTTTGTCCTGCTTTCTTGTCCCATCAGAAGGCGTTGCCCAGGAGATATCAGAAACAAGACACCATCGCTACAGGGACATAAAAGTAGTGAGAGAGGAAATACCTCGAACCCTGAACAGCACAGATGGTAATCACAGACAGTGCACCTAGGATTCCAAGGTAGAAGGATCTTCACCATTTTGTATAGCCCAGCACCTGCAGCCTCTCACAGCCATGCTGGCCAGATGCCGAGTAACCAGTCCTTCAGTACTGGACAGCACCCTTTGTACACAGTTGTTCTGGTGTAGCTGAGCTAAGCATTGGTATAAACCGGCCTCATGCAGAGGAGAGACAGACTCGTCAGACCTTGATGGCAGTAGTCTTTGATCTTGGAGGGAGATGTTCCTGTTAGGTTTTTAGCCACTGACATTGCTTTCTGCTCTCCCACAGGTCCCTGGGATTGGAGGTGCTGCCTCCCTCCATGGACTTTTGTTTTAAAATTTTTATTTATTGGGGCTGGGGAGATGGTTCAGCAGTTAAGAGCACTAATTCCTTTTCCAGAGGATCTGAACTTGATTCTCAGTGACTCATAACTCCAGTTCCAGGTTATCTGGTACCTAGCATTCATTGTGGTGCACAGAATACATGTGCAAATACCCGTGCACATAAAATAAAGATAAATAAATATTTAAAAAGATTTATCTAAAACTTTCATTATATTTTATTTAGTGTGTGTGTGTGTGTGTGTGTGTGTGTGTGTGTGTGTGTGTGTGTGTGTGTATGTGTATGGTTTGGGAGCGTGTTGCAGACAGATACGTGTAACCCATGGCACACCTGCGGATGTCAAAGACAACTGGTAGAAATTGGTTCTCTCTTTCCATCATCTTGGTCCTGGGATCCAACTCAAATAACCATGTTTATTGGCAAGTACCCTTACCAATCCATCTTGTTAGGCTCCCCTTCCTTACGTTTCTGAGAGATGACTCAAAAGTCCCCGAGAAGATGTGTACAAGTGACAAATGCCTGTCTAGTATCCCAAAGAGCTATTTGCCTTTCAAAGAGACAATAAACTGTTCAAAATATATGATTTTTCCAGACAACTGAGAGCAGAGAAATCATTTCAGCAGGCTGAATCAGGCCTCTTATTCAGCGTTAATTGTCCTGCCAGTGAATGACGTGGATATGTGGTGCTGACGATGATCTAATCATAATCACAAAGCTACGTGACAAGGATGCCCTGTGGAGAGACTTGGAGACTGACTGTGCAGGTGCACTGTTTCCCTTCATCAGGGTCCACCCAGAGTACATGATAAATCAGTGGCTCTTGCCTGCATCAGCTGACATTGTGTGTTGGCCTCTGATGGTTTCCTCCTCCCTTTATCATTGCATTCATAACTGGGATTCTACTGTACAGAGCATTGTTCTGACTTATTTGTTTTTACCTTATTTGTGTTAGTGTGGATATAGGTATTTTTTTTTCCGGAGCTGGGGACCGAACCCAGAGCCTTGCGCTCGCTAGGCAAGCGCTCTACCACTGAGCTAAATCCCCAACCCCTAGGCATTTATTTTTAAATTTTACTTACTGTTACTTTTGTACAGATGCACATCACATATAAATGTGTCGCACTGTGCACAAGGGTTAGAGGAACTTTGTGGCACAAATTTTGTCCTTCAACTTTCCCTTGGGTTCTGAAGATGATCTTAGGTCATCAGACTTACATCATGAGGTAGCTTCGTCACCTGGTGGGACCACGGATATTTGTTTTTAGCTAACATCCAATGCTGTCATTATTAATTTTGTTGCTTATGTTATCCCTGCTTTGGACCCTGGTCACTCCATCAAGATGGCTGTCAGGGACCTGCTAGTCTCTGAGTACGTCCTGACTTTCTAAAACCAGAGATACTGAAGACTTTTCAAATCCATCATCTGGGCATGGAGTGTTCCTTGCTCTTGGGGTATCACTGCTGGGAGGTTGCTCCGTATGCAGAGCTAAGAAGCATATGTGTGAGGACACAAATTCACACAGCCACATTACTCTCCATCCATTCATCTGTGTAAATGTAAATGTATGCAGATAGGCTTTCAGACATCCGAGTTCATCCCGATACATCCAATTATATCCCAGCACAGTAAGACTCCTTCTGACCTGCACCCGTTCCTTATTCGTAATTCTCTGTATAAGTTTCCATGTGTTAAGTACACCTCTGGAGCTCCCACATCTTTCTATAACAGTGGAAACCCCTGCCCTCATTATTAGCCACATTAAATTATATTAAATTATATACTATGATGTGTTATGCACCCACAAAATAGTTGCAGGATTGCTAGCCCATACTTATACATGAAGCATTTTGGTAACTACAGTAATAATATGCATTGGGTGCTTTTGTGTTTTGATTTCCCAGTATATAGCAAGGATCCTCTTTTCCCAGGCAACATGGATGAGCCCCCACTCCCTCTTCCACTGTATTAGTCACTTTTTGTTGGTTGTTGTTGCTGTACCTGAATAACAGACAAACAGCAACTTAAGAGAAGAAGGATTGATTTATTTTGTCTTACAGTCTGAGGATACATGGCTGAGAAGGCTTGGTGGCAGAAATGTAAGGTAGCTGGCTATACTGCATCTGCACAGGAAACAGAGAGGAGACAGGAAGTGATGTCAGGCTATAGGATGTCAGGGTCCATCCTTAGTGATCCATTTCCTCCAGTCGAGTTGTACCTATTAAATGTTACACATTGTAAAATAGTGCTACCACCTAGGATCAAAAGTTCAAGCACATAAGCCTATGGTAGATAAATCACTTTTAGACCTGGAACGCACCCATTTTGGTCTGATTGTGTTGTTGATGTGTAACAGGCTTATTTATTTCTGCTGACTGAGTCAAACATTTCGAGAAGCTTCTCCTATGAAGGAACTCTTACTCTGGAATTTGAGAAGGGGCTGTATTTCAGTGTTCACGTGTATAAGTAGGGATGGCCCCTGGCATGTCTTGAGAACAAAGGGAAGGGGTTTTTATCAGGACAGAGCAGCCTACAAGCTATTATGTGAGAACTCTTAGGGGGCGACTGATGAGATGGTTCTGGTTAAAAGCACTGGCTGCTCTTGCAGAGGACCTGGGCTTGGTTCTCAGCACCCACATGGCAGTTTATGGTGGCCGGTAACTCCAACTTCAGGAAACCCCATACCCTCTTTGGTTCTCTATGGGTATTTCATATGTGAGGTAGATTTACATACATGCAGGCAAAACTCTCAAATGAAGTAAAATAAAAATTTCCCCAAAGTTTTGTTCTTGTTTTTGTTTTTAAAGAACAAAAGCTTATTGCTTTTTCAGTAGTAACAGGGAGCTGGCCCGTGCTGATGAGAGACTGTCAGATGGTCTTAAGGTCCGAGGGGCAGTCCATGGACACTTGCTAAAGAAAACAACATCTGAAAGACGAAGCTGGTAGTTTCACTGCACTGGCCCGGCAGGCTGTTCTTCAACAATCATTTCTGACTTGAGGAATTGGTTTGCACTATTTCGCCCTTGTCTCTTTTCTCATTTACAAGAGCGTGTAAAAGTTTAAGATTTCTTCACTCAGTCTAAACTTGTCAGTAGTTTAGCATTTGTCTCTTATGTTCATCTTTTTCTTAGCAGAACTCAATTACCAATATCAATAGTAATATCAGTACTGATACTGATACAAATACCAATCCCAAAACCAATACCAGTCTTCCCTTCAGAGCATCACACTCTCTTGGTTCCCTTTTATTTCCCTGATTCTCTTTATTTCTCCTCTAGTTTTTTCTCCTCCGTTACCTAACTCCAAGGGTTGGTCTGAACCCCCTTCTTCCCTTCCTGTTCCTTCTTTAGTATATTCATTACTTTTGTTGCTGTGACCCAGCAACCCAAGGAGAGAAAGATCTATTGTGGCTCATGGTTTGTCAGATGCAATCCATCACAGCAGGAAGGCATTCCAGGGGCAGCGAAAAGCAGCTGATCACCTTGGCTCTACAGCTGGGAAGCAGAGGGGAATGGAACCGGGCTCCTCAGGGTTTCTCTCTCCCCCAAGTTTATTCATGCATGAGCTTCAAGTCTGTGGGAGGGTGCTATCCACATTTAATTTACCATAGACCCTTCTCCTCTAACCCTCTCTGGAAATGTCTTCACAGACCCCCACACCCAGGAGTGTGCCTTCTAGGCGATTTCCACTCTAGTCAGGCTGGCAGTGAAGATTAGTTATCACACTTGGTAATTTCATTTAATTTCATGGCTTTAATTATCCTCAAGTCTGGGTCTTCAGCCCTGACTTCTAAGCTTCCAGCGATCTGTGTGGATGACAGAGGAGGCATTCTGGGAATCTCGGATGGTGTAAGTGCAGTAGTGGCTGGTGTGGGTGAACTTGACTCATGGTCATTTCTTCAGGTAGAAGTACTTCACTAACGAGCTGCAGAAGCACATTGCCTAGGACCGTCCATTTAAAAAGGCATAGATTTAAGAGTGTTGCCGTCTACCCTAGAAATTGAGGTATTCTCACAGGCATTGCTTATTTCATTGGTTGTTTTTTTAAAAAGATTTATTTTATTTATTTCCTGTATCTGAGAACAGTGTTGCTGTCTTCAGACACACTAGAAGAGGGCATCAGATCCCATTACAGATGGTTGTGCGTCACCATGAGGTTGCTGGGAATTGAACTCAGGACCTCTGGAAGAGCTGTCAGTGTTCTTAACTGCTGAGCCATCCCTCCAGCCCATTTCATTGTTTTTTTGATACAGGGTTTTCCTATGTAGCCCTGATTGTCCCAGAACTTGCTATGTAGAGCAGACTGACCTCTAACTCCAGAGATCTGTCTGCCTCTGGCTCTAACCCTAAAGGTATCTGCCACCATACCTAGCTAACTGTTAATCAGTTAACATGTGTGGGCACATGTGGATATGTGTGTTCCACAGAGCACATGTGGAGATGGGAGAGTAACACGGGAGTCAGTTCTTCCCTTCCACCCTGTGGGTCCTGGAGATCAGACGAAGGTCTTCAGGCATGATGGCAGTCACCTATTGAACCATCTCATTGGCTCTTCACTGGGACTTCTATCAGAGAAGTATTGTTGTTATATAAATGTAGGAAAAGCATTTAGTAACTTCAGATTCTGGTTTAATCTAAGTTAGATACACACTTAAATCATTATACTTTACTTTTAGAGAAGGAAACGTCTCAGGCCAGAACACTACTTGCACATTTAATGGTTTTGGTTAAGGACAGAATATGCTTTGCGATTATTTAGAGCAGTGGAAGAGGCACCATGGGCCTGACTGTGCATTAAGTAACACTGACGTGCCAGGGAGTTTCTTCTTGGATCTTTTGTCTTTTCAAAAGCAGTAATGCTCCTCAATGCAAATTTAGTTCTTATCCTGTTTGTCTAGTGCAGCATGTGGCTACAGATGGAATGTCTAGAAAGTAACCAAAATGAAGTTTATAGATGACTTTATAGAAAACTTAGGTGAATATAGCAATTCATATTCTCTCTCATACCCACATTGATGTCATTTTCTCAAGTTATGAAAGGATACCTGGAGCTGATTCCATTCTTTGCAAACATCAGAGATTCCTGTTGCCTTAGTGGTTATTTGACATCCAGGGTTAACAAAGTCATATCTTTAATAGTTTAAATTCCAAAACTTTTCTTTTTTGCTTAAGATACTTTGCATTATAGTAATAGTTTAATGTCTCTGGAGAAACTAAGAGCTCTAAGTTATTTTAGGGACATGGAAGTGAATGCATGACTCATATCCTAGGTCTGCAAATGTAGAATCACCCAGGTGATGAAGTAGTGCATGTCGGGGGATGCAGTATGTGAGGAGTTGTTGACATTCCAGGGCTTGAAATGAACACCCAGCCTAGGGCTCCCACGGGAGGCTGAGTGTCCCTCCTTTACATTCATACTGTCACTTTGTCACTCTTATGCTCCAGGGAGAAAAGGTGATAGAAGTGGTGGCGGTGTGGTGTGGTGTGGTGTGGTGTGGTGTGGTGTGTGTGTGTGTGTGTGTCTGTCTGTCTGTCTGTCTGTCTGCCTGTACATGTGTATCTATACAACATGTGGCACATATGTGGCGCAGGAACCCTGGTTTCCATGCATGTGTAAGATGTCTCCCTATTCTACATGCTTCTTTCTCCCACCCTGACCATTTTCATCTGGGATTGCTAGCTGCACTGTGTTGGATCTCCTGTATTCTTAGTGAAAGTGTTTAGTCTGCTTGCCAGATTGGTTTGGTAACCTAGACCCAATCTGGGAAAACAAAACAAACTAGAAGCTGCTGACAGTGACATAGTAAGTATGGTGTAGTAAGAAGGAACACGCAATAAAAGGTACAGTCCTGGCGGCGTTTTTTTTGAATGCTTGGTTAGTGGCAGTTCCCGTAACTCCTAAGAGTTCTCTTGGGTTAATTGGTTATTTTTTAACTTTATAGGGGTCATATTGTTCTCTTCAGCATAGCATTAGAGGGAATCACACAGACTTATGAATGCCTGAACAGTATTCAAGTACTGTCTGGTTTCTATATAAGGCAAAGTGCCCATTGAATTAATCATTTTTAGATTAACTTAATTAGCCAGAGATTTAACATTGCATATAAGGAGTTCCCAGGGTTAATGTGATCTTTCAAAAATATTCCACAGAGTGTAATAAAGAGAAAATTAGACTGTAATGTCAATGGCTTATAATCATTAGACGTGTTGGGAAATTGATTTAATTGAGTCAAATTTTGTTGAAGACTTATAAATATGAGCATTTGTTTAGTATATACATTTAAAAGTTTTCCAAGAATTAATTTTGTGACAAATATTTTATCTTTTGGAGTGTGTGTGTGTGTGTGTGTGTGTGTGTGTGTGTGTGTGCGCGCACATGCACACGCTGATTTATGCATTCGAAGGTCAAGGTTTTGGGAGTCAATTCTCTCCTTTCGCTGTGGATTCCAGGGATTGAATTCAAGTATTCAGGCTTATATGGAAATCACTTTTACACTCCTGAGACATCTTGGTCCTCCATTTTTTTTATGTATATGTATATATACTCACTGTCCTGGAACTCACCAAACAGGCTAGGGGCCATCAAGCTCTAGGGATCCTCCTGTCTTTGTCACCCCAGCACTAGGACTATAAATGTACACCACCTTACTTGGCTCCCCCCCACCCCCCAGGCTATGAATTCTGGGATCCAGCCCAGGTCTCCACTGAACTATCAGCCCATCCCTATTTCGGATCCCTTTTAAGTAAAATATGAATCTTTCATCTTGCTGTGCTTTGGACAGCTGACCTATTAATTTGTTTCAAATTGTTTTCCTGCTCCAGGTAAAAGAAGAATTACATTTAGACAATACCTGAAGACAAATGTATAAATCCATTCGATAGTAAACACATT
Source organism: Rattus rattus (assembly GCF_011064425.1). Lineage (NCBI taxonomy): Eukaryota > Metazoa > Chordata > Mammalia > Rodentia > Muridae > Rattus > Rattus rattus. The sequence goes on from NC_046167.1 coordinate 44,116,305, forward strand.
TGGCAAAACTATCTGAGTAAGAGATGATAAGCAGGCCTGGCCGATGAACCCTAGCCCATCTCCTGGGAGTTGGTGCCTGTGCTGGGTACAGCGCAGGGATCCGCACAGGCCCAGGCAAAGCTGAGATGTTTCATCAGCTCAGAGAGTAATTGTAGTCTCCTGGGGAAGTTCTGAGTGCCGTGCTCACTGTAATGAGCAACACCTTCAGTGGCTAGGTCCTTCCTGAAGTTAGGTTGGTCGGAATCTTTAAAAATTATCATAGCTGAACAGTAAAAATATTATTCGACCGGGGCCTGACTCTACCATCACTTCTGGGATCTGGAATTTCTGTAAGCTTTGAGTTTTGTTCTATCTGTGTGCGTAAAAATTGTATTGATGAGATCGTGTCATCTATATTTTATAATAGTAGCTGGAGAGAGAGGAATTTGATATCATTGGGTGAACATGGCATATATGCTAATATATAGAATATGCACACCTGTTCATCTTCATACATATATGCTAATATATAGAATATGCACACCTGTTGATCTTCATATAACCCAGTAAAGACGTCAGTTAGATGATACAGAGAGATGCCGGCTCTTTTTGCTAGTGGACAATTTTATTTTGATGCCTCTAGCAGGCTGAATGGTGCACTAAAACCTGGGAGGAGAAACAAGGGGCTTCCGTGACTATTTGTTTGGCTCCTGAGGTATGAGGAGGCTCATCGCGATTAGAACAGTGCTAACCATAGGGCTGGTGAAGTGGCTCAGGGGTAAAGGCACTCGCCACCAAGTCCAATGACCAGAGTTCAATCCTTGGGACCTAAGTGGCAGAATGAGAGAACTATTCCCAAAAGTTGACCTCTGACCTTCACATGCCTACTGTGTGTATCCCTGTCCCAAAATAGATAAATGAGATGTGCTGAAAATAGAACATAGACCAGTGCTAACTTTGTAAGGCACTTTATAGTAATAAGTGTGGGTGCAGTTGAAGGCATTTTATAGTTAAAATTGTAAACTTTTAGTAAATAAGTAGTTGTCCTGTAAGGTATCATGAAAAGCAAAGGGGACGAAGTTTACTTGAGTTCTGAGCATAGTTTGTGCTCAAAAAACTCATCCTGATTATTGTTTAATTGAAGCATTCTATTTCCAAAGTATCACCAGTGGGTTATATAGATGAGCGTGTTTACTAGGAAAATAAAAAGACACAGCCCAGTAGACAACAGGAGAAGGGAATATCACTTTAATGAAGGATGCACAAAAGATGCTCTAGAAGAATGATACAGAATTTTTGAGGGGAAGCATTCTAGCCAGCTGACTGAACAGCCTGTGAGAAGGTAGATTAATGAATGAGGCCATTGCATGTTGGTTGTGGCCAGAGAACATGAGCTCAAAGCTCGGGTCTAAGGCTGTGAACTTCATCGAAGGCAGTGGCAGCCTCTGAACACTCTTGCACTGGGAAGTTCCATGCTTGGGCCTGTACTGTCTGAAGAATAATTGAGAAGTGGGTGGTTTATTGAGGAAAGGTACCAAAGGCAGAAAATGGAGTGAGAGGATTTGTGAGGTCGTACTTTGTGGAAGAAGGAGCTGTGGGACCCTTCATTGAGTTTTTGTGGTGGCCATTCAGCAGGACGTTGCCTTTCAACTGCTTTGGAAAAAGTGCAAATTCTCTTTGAATACAGAGTGAGACACAGTAACATTTCATGATACAGTGACTCAGTGCAGGCTTAGATACAAATAGATTTTTCTAAATCTTCATTTTAGGGTGACGAAGGGGACATGTTCAGTGTCAGGAGAAAGATCTGGGCAACAGATAGAAACTTGGTTGGCAGTGACAAAATTCCGTTTGATAGCAGTGGATTGGATAAGCTTGTCTAGGAGGATGTTCAGGTTGAGAAGTGAATAGGAGGGAGTAGAATCCTGGAGAGGGGATGCTGACTTGTGACGGTGGGTCCAGAGCAGGAGGAGTCAGCAAAGGAAACAGAACAATCACAACATGTATCAGAGGCAACATATTGCTGAATCGTGGAAGATAGTTTAGCTACACGTTCCTTTAGATTTTTTCCCTTTGCTATCATAGAAGATCATGAGATTAAAAACAACTTGGTGTTGTAGAATTCTGAAATGCTAATATTTGATCTGCTGGAGCTTAATTTTCTGAAGTCTCAAAGAACACAATGATACTAGAAAAATAGATGTAACAGATCAGACATATTGTCGATATTCTGTACTCTTTAAGAAATACTCAGCTTTGGGGCTGAGCTATGGCTCCGTGGTTAAGGTCACACTCTGCTCTTGCAGAGGAACTGAGTTTGGATCCTAGCACTCATGTCAGACAGCTCACAAGTGCCTGTCAAGGAGCTCCAAGGGGTCAGTGGCCCCTGTGAACCCTTGTGGGCATTTGTGCTCATGTGTGTGAATACTCACAGACAAACACACACACACACACACACACACACACACACATAATGAAAAGTGCAATAACTCTTTAAAAACAAATATCCAACTTTAGAGGTAAATATATGTATTATCTATGACAATTATTGAGAAAATGGGCATTGCTTGTCTCCTATACTGTTTCTTTGATCAAACTGTATGGGTTGACTTGCTTAAGATTCAGTAATGTTTCCCCGTACTGCCTCATCTGTTGCTATCTTTATACCAAAAGTGTGTTTCTCATTAACGGTGTATCAGTCTATTATTCATTCTTTTGGCTTTTTTGTGCTTAAAATGTCATTTCATTTCTTTTTTCTTATACATTAATGGAATTAACTTATTTTTTAGAGTTATTTATTGATTGATTGTGTATGTGTGTGTCATGGTAGTCAGTCACATGGAGTTGGTTCTCTCCTTCTCCACATGGGCTCCAGGGCTCAGGCTGCCAGGCTGGTGCAGCAATGCCTTTATCAGTAGAGCCATCTCTCTGGGCCTTCCTGTCCTCTGTCAGAAGATTGTGGCAAGGACCTTCCCCTAATGAGTAAAGAGTTCAGGGAAGCAATCACTGGGCAAGGAGTAGGCAGGACTTCCAGGTTGGAGGGGGGAAGAGAGGAGGAGAAAAGGGACTTGCAGTCTTTTGGAGGGGTTGGGGTGGAGGTGGGAGATTTTGGGGTAGAAGATGTAATGAACTAGAGGCCCCTGGTTAGATGACAGATCCTGGTGGATCTGCCACTGTAATTTAGTATGGCTTACTAATTAGGCTGTTAGTAGTTTCACCCAGGGATTGAGTTACCTGCTGATTCTAAACTAAATCTGTGTGGTGTTTTCCTTCACTTGGTGACTCAACTGAGTCCCAGAGAAAGATGTGGGATACCCCAGCTAGCCTTGGAATTTGGATGCGTGGGGCTGGGGTGACCAGCCATGGGAACATAGGGAATCAGGTGGTGAGTTTTCGGGAGCTCCGGGCCAGAGAGTCTGCCGAGATGAGAACAGCCTGCCAGTGTCATGTGGCCTGCTGGTGACCGGTGTAGTGTAGTGTGGGGTTGGTGCCCCATTTTTTCTTATTTAATGCAACAGGAGATGCTTTCTCAGGTATATTCTGCTGTGTCTAGTTTGCTGAGCCTATGTAATAAATTCTTCATTTCAGATGTTCTGTTTTACTGCTTCTAGAATTTTCATTCGTTTCTTTTTGAGCTTTCAGTTTATGGTCTGGACCTCTCCATATAACTTGTGTTTGTTTGATAGACCCGTCCCTATGCCATCAAGCTGTTTAATGTATTAATAACAGTTACAGTAAAAACCTTATTTTTGCCTGTCTCGTTGTCAGTGGCCATCTCTGGTTTGCTCTTCTTTTTTTCGTGACAGTAGGTCCATTGTTTTGTAGTGTTGGTTGTGTAGAGGTGATCTTATGTAGCATTCTGTTATGTGTAGGGACTGAAAGCAGATAATACTTTTGCTCAGAAGAAAGGGTCCTGCCTCCTCTGTTGGATGGATGCCAGGAAAGGAGCTGGTTGTCGTCCAGCCCACAACTAGCTTCAGGACAGGCTAGAGGCAGCTTTACCCGCTGTCACTACACCACTGCTCCCAAACATTACGAGGGTAAAATTAGGACTTCTCTCAGGGCTTAGAAGCGAATCCTGAGGAGATTTAGAGGTGTCTCTTGAGAGTTGGTCCAACTGTTAGCAGTGTATGCCACTGGAGAATCTATTACGCAGCCCCACCTCCAGCCTTCCCTGCCACTGGGTTCTGTCCCTGCTTCTTTACCTTGCTCCTAGCTTCTGCCACACTTCTGTGTGCCTGAGGACAGCTCCGGGTGCAGAAGAGTTTGTTGGTAGTGTGGACTTTATTACATCCTTGTCTTCTCTACAATGCCAGCCCATCCTCTGGCTAACCCGCCACGGAAGGTTTGTCATCCTAGGCATGCAAGAAGTCTTAGATTTCTCCTCACTTAGAGCTCCTGCTCTCTAGAATTTAGATTTCTTTGAAACTTTGTGTGCTTTTAAAAGTGCCTTTCGGCTCTCCTTGTTTTGGCAGATGCAGCTGACCCCTCTAGTGTTCTCTCCAAGCAGGAGTGAGCCTGGGTCTTATGTTTTCTTTCGAAATGGCCACTCGCAGTCTGCCCTTCTTGCTGTAAAGTCTTTCCTTTTTAGGTGTCTTTTTCAGGTCGTGGACCGGGAGCTTTTCTATGACAAATGGCTTATCTGTTAAGTTCAGGGACAGTTTCTAGAATGAAATAGCCCCTGATAGAGGTTCTGTCCAAGTCACTTATAAGCCCCACGGTCAGCAGCAGAGCAGGCTGAGTCCCGTGCGTGTGGGCACTGGCTCTTAGCTGTCCTGACATCGAAAATAGTGATGTGGGGTTAGGAATGATGATGATGACAACTGTTATTCTTCTTTTCCGGGTGGTTAACAGAGATCAAGTCCAGTCAGTGCCTTATGTGTCCCAGACAACAGACTCTCTGCCCCTGAGCTTCACCCTGAAATTTTATTTTATTTTTTTATTTTTTGGTAGCATCTCACTGTGTGGATAGATCTGACTGGCTTGGAACTCACTCTGTCGATTAGGCTGGCCTGGGACTCAGAGACCCACCTGCTGCTACCTCCAGAATGCTGGGAGAAAAGGCTTATGCCACCATGCCCAGACCCCTGGGTGGTTTTAAAAAATCTCTTTAGGACAATTTATACTTTGCAATGTCTATTATATTGATTCCTAGGTAAATTATTTCTTATTTTTTATGTCTTTAAACTTTTTGATCCTACATTTTTTTAAAAAAGATGAACATTGATTAAATATTTTGCAAGAGACTTGGTTTCCTCTTTGATGCTGGATGATGTTTGCAAGGTAACAAAGTTTCCCTAAAGATTATCAAGAATCCCTTAAATATATACCAGGAGGAAAGTGAACCTAGTGTTCGCTGACTGACAGTTGGCATGGCTAACTTTAGCACGTTTGTTTCTCTGAATAGACTGGCATTTTAGAAAGTATTGCAAACTGAACCCTTAAGCAGCGTAACGAGTTTTGACAAGAGGTGAGCGTTACAGGAGGTGAGCGCTCGTCGGATTGTGAGAATCCATTCTGCTTGCTCTCTTGGGTCCTTAGGCTGACTTTGCTTTTCTTGGTCCAGGGTTGAAAAGGTGGCAAGTGCCAGTTAACAGCCCCTGGGAGCAGCCGGGGTGTGCAGCTGCCACTGCACAATTAGCTCACCAAGCAGCTCTTTAGGCTAACTTAGCAGATTTATTCCGACCTCTCCACATTGATTGATTGATTAACAGATGTATTACCTATTTTGTCTAATCCATCATTTATCTAATATCTATCTATCATCTATCTCTATTTTCTATCTACTTGGAACTGTCTTCTATGTTTATATTATCATGTCTCCTCTATCAATTATCTATCTACCTATCATCTAGCTATCTCTACCTACCACCATCTATCTATCATATCCCTCCTTCTTCTTCTCCCTCCCTCTCTCTTCCCCTCCCTATAACTTATCTGTTCCCATCTACTCTCTTTGATTTCTTTTACTCATGGGCAGAAATGAGGCCTTGGTCAGAATTATCCCCCTGTCTCTCTGATTCACTCTGCTTCCCTCCTTCCACTATGATAGGGATTTTGTCTTCCTCTAGTCCTTGAGTGGGACATGTGAGTGGTGAGTGACGTCTCATATAACTATAGTATGTGCTATACTAGCTCTTCCTCCCTAGCTGTGTGCTGCTTTTACTTTCTGAACTCCCCACCCTCCCATCCCCCAGCCATGTCCTTACCAGCCTCTCATGACTGCTGTTGCATTCTGGTCACCTCGAGATTTATTCCCACAAACAATTGGTGATGCCCATTTATTTGAGTGGGTTGCAGGTTATTATGTCAAACCTGCTTAACCTGTTCACCTGTGTGACCTACCCGGGTCCACCAGGCCTGAGTAAGAGTTGCTTATCCTGTAGCCCTGATGTGCATTCCTTCAGACTCAGTGTGTTGATACGTAATATCATTCTCTTGCTAATACCGCTTATATCAAAGTTCCAGGGAAAGCATATGCGCTGATAATGGAATTGATAAAAATGTAAGAACTCTTGTTTCCTGTTTCTTCCATTATCCAGAGTCATAATATTGATCTGGAGTAGCGCATGGCCAACACCTCTCCCCACACCAGAGCTCTGGAAAGTTTCCATCCCAGTTGATTTGCTTTAATTTATTTTGCATTTAGATGTGATGATATTGAAAATACCATTTAGAAGCATGCATGATGAGCGGGGCGGGGCAGCGCACTCCTGTTACTCCAGCACTGGAGAGGGGGAGGGGGAGGGGGAGGGAGGCTCATCAGGAGTTCAAGGCCTGTCTTGGCTGTATAACAAATCTGAGTAAACCTAGGAAACATAAGAAGCACTCTCAAACCAAGAACAAAAATATACTTTTTCAAAAAGTAAAAATTGCTTTATTTGACGTTCTTAGATGATTTTCCAATTCAGACATATTGTTTTGTTTTTCAGATACTTTTATTGGTCTGTTAGAAAATGACAATGCAGCCATTTAGTTAGTAAGACCGGGCTGGATATAATTAAGATTAGTCTTCAATTTAGATGGTTAAGCATTAACCCTTAGAGACTATCTGTGCCATGCTGAAAATAACCATGGAGAAAATAATTGGTATTCACACAAATGCCATGACATTTTTTCAAACTTATTCTGATTTTATAACTCAGTATTTTATAAAGTTACAAAATTATTTTGCAACTATATATTTATTTCTCTAAGTTACTAAGGTAAAATGATTTAGACAAGAGCTTTAAAATCATTTCTTTATATAATTTACTTATCTTTAATTAAACAACCTAACAGGGTTTTAAACTACCAGCGAGTATGTGGCAAGATGTATACAAATGGAAATCTTGTCAGCTGACATAGTACATGTTGGCCATGTTACTGGGTAGCACTAAGAGTTCCTAAAGTAACAGGGAATTGGCGATTGCAAACCAAGTAAGTACAGCACCACATATCCGTGTGGTAATAAGTGCTTGGGAGAAAGAAAGCAAAGGGCAGCAGAGAACGGTGGACACCCGAGCAGCTGTCAGAGGAGCTGTCTGGAAGGAAGTGGAGTGTGGTCAGAGGTGGAGGATTCTGAGGAAGGGACTGTCAGAGCACAGAGCCGGAAGGCCTGTCCTGCACGTGGGCGGAGCTTCCTTCTCACCTCACCTGGGGAGACCTAAAAGCAGTCAAACATGCTGCAGGGCTTACGGTCTTCTAAGCCCCAGCCTGTCACAGATGGCACAATTTGTGTATTAAGTCCAGGTGTTTACGAAATGGTCTGAGCTGAGCGAATGAAGAGTCCTCAGATCCACTTGAGCTTGCTGTAAACATCATCGACCTAGAAGAATTGCTTACTCTTTAGTTCAGAAGATTCTCAGTTGTCATTGTTGACTGTGTAGATAAATGTGCAGATTTATGCAAATGAATAGGAGACATTGAGAGACTGAAGGACTGTTTCAGGGAAGGTTGGCCGAGTTTATCACCTCTGTGGGGTGCAGTACAGTCAGCTGGCATGAAGGAAGCAACTCCCCCTCATAGCAGTGTGAAACAGTTCTCACAGCAGATAAGCAAGTTAAAAAGCAAGGTGTTGAGTGGTCACAGCCCTCTAGCACTTAGCTTCAAAGTTACATGTATGCTAGATGTGTGCTGATAGCATGCAGAGACCCTATTGAAGGAATAGTGATGCCGTTACTCCAGCCTGCTGCCTATGGGATGGGAATGAGAGGGACAGTTCTTTTTACCATGTGTTTGTTGAGGTCTATGCAGTACATGCTAAGCACGGAAGACAAAACAAAGCAGCAGCCTCACTTAAGTATTAATTTAAGGCCGACAACCTGTGGGAATAAATTGGAAAAGTTGCTACCTTAAAGTTTCAAAACTTGATTCTAATTAAATTCCAACCAGTGTTTATTGTATGAGTAGCAGCTGTGTTCTTGGACAGTGTTTCAGCAACTGGGGGATGGCAGAGTTCTTCCCTAAACATTGGACCATTTCCTAGAGGAAAGACCAGCAGTGAGTATAGCCGTAGCTAGCTGCTCATAGGCCCCTCCCTAGCAAGCTACTGTTGCTGCTCCTCCCCGCCTCCTCTTCCCCTCTCTTCCTCATCTTTATCCTTTTCTCCCCTTCTCTTCCCTCTTCCCTCCTTCTCCTCTTCCTTCTTCTTCCTTCCTTCCCTCCCTCCCTCCTTCCTTCCTTCCTTCCTTCCCCCTCCTCCTCCTTTTTCTTCTTCTTCCTTTTCCTCTTCTTTCAACCCCCACCCCCTTCTCCTTTGTTCCCCAAACCTCTTCCCACAATGCCTCACCTTGTGGCCCAGGCCAGAACTCGCAGTCTTCTTAACTCAGCCTCCTCCCTGAGTGCTGGTGTTATAGACACACTCAGCTACGTGCCTTCTTATGGGTGACTTTAGGCAAACTAGCTAAGCTCCAGTTTCCTCAAGTAGTAATGGTATCGAGTGAGTAGTTATTTTGATGATGAAAAGAAGTGCAGCATATGTAAATTAGCATCACAGCACTTCCTGTGCAGTGACACAATAGGGGACAGCAGTTTTTATGTCAAACCACTACCCTCTGCTTATCCTTTCCCCCCCCACTTTTTGGGTGTACTCATTAATTTTTGGCAACTTCATATGAACTAGTCATCGGGGGCAAGGGAGCCTTATTTGAGAAAATGCCTGTATCAGAATGGACTGTGGGCAGGCAAGCCTGTGGGGGGCAATTTCTTGACTAATGAATGATTTGGACGGGCCCAGCCCACTGTGCGATGCCATCCCTGAGAAAGGTGGTCTTGAGTAGTGAAGAGAGCAGGCTGGCAAGCCAATAAGCGGCATTGCTGTATGATAACTTGCCTTAGTTCCTGCCCTAGCTTCCCCAAGTGACGGATTGTAATGGGGAAAAGCCAAACAAACCCTTTCTCCTCCAAGTTTCTTTGGTCATGGCATTTCTAATAGCAATAGGAAGGAATATAGTATAATGGGGGGCCTCACCCTGAAACCTTGAGTGCTGCCATTGCTTGCTGTTGCCGCCGCAGCTGCAGCACTGCTGGAGGAGAAAGGCAGCAATGGGGCAGAGTGCAGTCGAGTGCAGCCTTGAAGAGGAAGCACAGTTCCAGCTGGGTAAATGGACAGGGCATTGAGGCAGGGGGAGAGGTGAGGACACAAGGTATGACTGAGGGGTAGTAGCAAGCTGGCTATGTCTGCAGCTTACAGCATGCAGCATATGGACAGAGCTTTGGCAGGAGATGAGGGCAGAAGAGCCTGGTCCTGGACCAGGATCCAAAGTTCGGTTTTCAGTAGTACAGTCAGAAACCAGATAGGAAGATAGGGTAGGAGTTGCTGTCGCATAAAGGAGAGGGATAGAGGGAGAGGGAGGAAGGGGAGGAGGGAGAGAGGAGGGAGAGAGGGAGACGGAGGGAGGGAGGGAAGGAGGGAGGGAGGGAAAGAGAGAGACAGAGAGAAGAGGAGAGGAGTTGGGAACAAACGTGAGAAGTGTGTAAGGCCAAGGGAAAGAACTGGAGACCCCAGAGACTCTCAATAGTAGTGGAGCACATAGAGACAGCTGGCAATAAAATGGAGATGGATCATAAAAATACTTCTTCTGAGGTAAATGCAAAGGAGAAAGGGCTGAAGAGGGGAGAGCTGGGCCGTGGGGGAAAGGACACAAAGACCTTCAGGTCTATTGTTTTCTAGTCTCTTGAGATTTGGAACAAAATGATCTGGGGTGTGTGTGTGTGTGTGTGTGTGTGTGTCTGTGTGTGTGTGTGTGTGTGTGTGTGTGTGTGTGTGTGTGTGTGTGTGTGTGTGTGTGTGTGTGTGTGTCTGTGTCTGTGTGTGTCTGTGTGTGTGTGTGTGTGTGTGTGTGTGTGTGTGTGTGTGTGTGTGTGTGTGTGTGTGTGTGTGTGTGTGTGTGTGTGTGTGTGTGTGTGTGTGTGTGTGTGTGTGTGTGTGTGTGTGTGTGTGTGTGTGTGTGTGTGTGTGTGTGTGTGTGTGTGTGTGTGTGTGTGTGTGTGTGTGTGTGTGTGTGTGTGTGTGTGTGTGTGTGTGTGTGTGTGTCTGTGTGTGTGTGTGTGTGTGTGTTTTCGTGCATGTTTATCATAAGCTGTAAGTAAGATCTTGGAAAAAGCGAGTGGAAGGTTGGTCAAGCCCTTCTGAGTTCCAGGCTAGTGACACAAGCCCTTTCTCATGTTTTCCCACAGGGCTGTGTGGTTCTAACTGGATCCTAGACTCTAGAAGCAAAGGGAGATGAGGAGGGCTGGGGGTGTAGGTCAGTTGGGAGAGTGCTTAGGCACAAGGCCCTGAGTTTGGTCTTCAGCACCACAAAAGCTGGGCATGATGGCTCCGGCTTGTAATCTCAGCACTTGGGAGTTGGAGACAGGAGGATGAGAAATTGAACGTCATTTCTGGCTACATAGTGAGTTTGAGGGGAACCTGGAATAGGGATCCTTATAAAAAAGAAAAAAAGAGAGGGAAGTACTCAGAGGCCCCAGGCGCAAGAGGGGAGGGGTCAGAGCGGTGATGGGGTACAGGTGATGGACACAGGATGAAGTGAAGCAGAAGAAAAGACTTCTTCCGTGATGAAGGTGGGAATGGAGGAGCTGAGAGAGAGAGAGTGCCAAGAGTGGAGAGGAGAGGTGACAAGAAGCCTTCCTGCAGTTGAGGAGAGTGCACTTCCGGGTTCTATAGGATTGCTTGATAGCACTTTTCCTGGAAGGCATTGTTTAAAAACGTGCCTTAATGTGTTTGACCTTTGGCACAGATTGTAACAAGTATGCATAGGGCTTAACAAAGATTTTTTTCCTTTATTTTTTTGGAGAGCTTCTTTGAGGGCATCTGGTTATTGATGGAGGATGGATCTGGTATGTGTCCAAGTGGAAAGAAAGCAAGGTTTTTACAGAGGCATTGACATGATCCACATGAGATGGTTATTGAAACTACACTGGTTAAGCCAATTAAAAGGTTTAAGTCTTTTTATTAATGTCTAGACCACAAGCAGCCTTGTGCCTCTGAGAAGTCTCTTGGTGCTCAAACTCAGGCGTACAGAGTTTTAAAAGGTAAAACACACAAAGACCATAATTTATATCCAAGTTAGATGAGAGGGCAGAGTAACCTTGAAATGTCCATTCCTGGCAGAGCATGGTAATTATTTTAGAGATAACATGTCAATTATTTTTTTCTACTGATTTATTTATTTATTTACCTATTTATTCACCTCACCTCCTGATTGCAGCCCCCCTCCCTCTTCTGCTAGTTCTACCCTCCCATCCCTGCCTCCATTTTCCTCTCCTTTTCTCTTCAGAAAAAGGGAACCCACCCTCCTATCCCTGTACCAATCGGTCCCGGCACATCGAGTTGCATCATTTCCCCCCTGAGGTCAGACAAGGAGGCACAGTTATAGGAAAGGGATCCAAAGGCAGGTAACAGAGTCCAAGCAAGAGACAGCCTCTGCTCTGCTCTCAGCCATATGAAGACCAAGCTAACATCTGCTACAGATGTGTAGAGGAATTAGGTTCAGCCCTGCATACTCTTTGGTTGGAAGGTCAGTCTCTGTGAGCCCCCATAGGCCCAAGTTAGTTGGCTCTATAGGTCTTCTTGTGTCATGACCCCTCCTGCTCCCTCACTCTTTCCTCCCACTCTTTCTCAGGACTCCCTGAACTTGGCCTGATGTGTGGCTATAAGGCTCTGCATTTGTTTCCATTAGCTGCCGGGTGAAGTCTCTGAGAAGACAGTTAGTGTCAGGGGTTATACTTTTGCCTTGTACTTTTCTCCTAGTTTAATTACTTTGGTGAATACATTGGAACCATGGTCAAGGTCATGGAAATCTCAAATATTTTTGCCAAGGTAGACCTGGCCATTGTGCCGAGTCAGGTACAGGGTTGAGAACTAGCCAGGCAAACACAAAATGGAGTCAGAACAAACTTTAGTGATTTCAGTGTAACAGATACCATCCAGTTGCCCTGTTGGAAACTAGCAATTTCTTTCTCTTTGCTTTGCTTTTGAAGGTGAAGCCTGTCACCCACAGCAAAATCAACGTGTCTGCCCGCTTCAGGAAGGCGCTGCATGAGCCCTGTACCATTTTGTAAGTTGGAGGAAAGAATTAATTGGCTGTGTACTTCCTTGGGGTTTGGAATTTGAATGTTATGAGCATGACTGTTTCAGATATGTTCCTCTTTTCTTTTCTCCTCACAGCTTGATTGCAAATGGAGACCTCATAAGCCCAGCTTCTCGCCTCCTCATCCCAAGAAAAGCTTTAAATCAGTGGGATCACGTACTACAAATGGTCACAGAAAAAATAACTCTTCGGAGTGGGGCTGTCCACAGGTGTGTTGTAACATCTTCCCACAGGGGGATGGTTTGGGAATCCTTGAAGATGTTCTCAAAGGTTCTGGAGTCACTGATCCCTATATTTGACGTTTGTCTGATTCTGCTAAGCTTAAGGTGCTTCTTTTTCTTTACATGAAAACTATGATATATAATGACACTTCAACAGGGCTGTTTCCAACAGTACTTGGCATGTGGAACACATCAGGAAACTTTACCTGTTCTTGCTATTTTAGCACAGAGTAATAAGCAAGCACCATACTACTTTAAGGGGAAGGACATCTTAACCTCAACAGCCTCTTGATTTGTAGTTAACTGTGTTTTCCCCAAGGTCCCAACTGTCTGTCTCAGGCAGATGCTAGGAAGAGCAGGTGGTCTTATAGAGGAGACAGAGATAGGGAAGACTATCTAAATTAAAGCCAAAAGCATTTCAGTGAAATTAAATGAACCTAGCCTTGAAATTATCTTTTTATCAGCTAATGGATCAATAACATATAATGATATGAGTGAAATATAGATGTAAGAACACATTGAGAGTACATACATAGTGCATGTGTGCATGGACACACAAATACACACTCATGTGTCTCAAATTCCAAGCAGTTCCTTTGGTGCCTGTCTTCTCTTTATCCTTCCTGATGCACTGCCCCCTGAACACGTTCTTGCCTGTTGGGCACACACACACACCATACGTGCGAGTGTGCCCCCCCCCCCCCACAGCACAATACAGCCATGGCTTACAGTAACTTCCCTGTGACTGGACCCCGTGCTCTTCAGTTGAATCCATGTTTCTCTTACAGCTTTATCATCACTGACGATTTAAGTATAAACTGTGTTAATTGAAGGTAGTGCTTAATGTATGACAAAAGTTCAAGTAGGATAGGAACGTAAATTTAAAGTATTTCTGTCACCTCCGGTCCACCATCCCTTCTCTGAGTAGCTTTTATACCATAGAAATCAGAACCAGAAGCACTCTTTGTATATACAGGAATGCACACTCTCAGCATTTCCTATCCTCCCTCCCTCCTGCTCTTCCTTCTTTCCTACCATCTTCCCTCCTCCTCTTCCTCCTTTCTTTCTTATGTGTACTGTGTGTGGGAGCATGCATGTGGGGTGTGTGTGTGTGTGTGTGTGTGTGTGTGTGTGTGTGTGTGTGATGTGTGCAGGTGGCAGGATACAACTTCACATGCTCACACCACACACATGCTCACACCACACACACGGCACTCACACACAAGTGGCTTTCATCATTTCTTGATTTTTATTTATTTGATACACAGGATTGTCTGTTGATTTCCCCCTTTGCATTCTAGATATTTTATAATTATTTTACATTTTTAAATGAATTAACTCAATGTTCTTATGAACTAAATAGTGCTATTCTCTTTCAATAGATATGGCATTTGAGACCCAGAGTCTAGATGCCCAAGACTAAGCTGACACTGGGTAGCATGAGTGGGTGCAAACATCAGGCTGGCTGGAGCTGGGACTCTTGGCTCCAGGGCTGCCTTCTCAATGCATGCCATGTGTTTACTGCATTCTGCATGATCTGTCACTCATTCTGCATGACCCATCTTTGTCCTCACACAATTGCTTTATTGGTTTTCAGCCACACTTTATGTTTAGAGACATTGGCTCTTTTTCTGTAAGTTTCAAATGTGATTCCAGTTTGCGTTTTTCTTTTTGTATATTAATATCTTGAGTTTTTAGTCTTTCTTTATGTTCACTAATTTTATCAGCAGCCCCAATCTTCCTGACTCTGGGACTATAAAAATGATTTTTTGTTGTTTCGTCTTGTACTTTTAAACTTTTATTTAAGCCTTAGCTACCTTTTGATTTATTTTGGTTTCCGTTGGGAAGTCAACATCCCTAATTATGTGTAGTTTTTAAAGGAAATATAGGCTTATCTTTTGACATCTACATAAATGCTTCCCAAACACATAATATAAACTATACACACAATACAGTTTCTTGTCTAATGTATCATCTCATAGACATGAGCAAACTCTTAGGCAGACACTTAAGTAGACAGGAAAGCACTAACAGAAATAAAAATACATGTTTCCCATACACTTGAATATTTAGAGAAATTAAATTTTTGATTTCTTGAAACAAGGTCTCACTTTGTACCTTTGGCTGGTCTGGGCCTCACTCTGTAGCCTCAAACCCTTGGCAGTCCTGTTGCCTCTCAGTCTTGAGTGCTGCTATCTCAGGTGTGATCTAATACATCCACCCGGGAAGCTTAATCATAATTCAGTGGTCAACTTGGTGCTGTTCACTTGGGAGAGCACACTTTCCCCTAAATGAGCATCGATAAGTCTTTCTGTTATGCATCCATATATTGATCTAATATCAATATGTCTTAGTGTCATTCATCAGTATATTCATTAATAGTAGAAGGCCAGCATGCCTTTCTGTTATACATTACTATATTAATTGACCAATAGCATCCTCAGACACTGGCTCAGCTCCCTTTGCATGATCCTTGTGCTTTGAGTCAACAGAAGGAAACAGGTCAACAGGGGCTACATTCATGAAACATAATGAGTCACGGGTTGGAATTTACTCAGTAGCTTTATCTACCTGCAAGCTAAGCCAGCCAGCTCTTGGCTGGGAGCTCCTGGAGTCCATAACAACACTGCCGTTTAATTTCTAGTGTAACAGTTAACTGCTGATTTGAATCTGTTTTGGAGGAATGAGGGTGAAGAATGTCTGGCCGTCTGACTCTGGCCAGTGGGTCTCGGCCAGGTGACTTTGCTTCCAGGAGACACGCATCTGTGTCTGGAACCATTTTTGTTGGACTCAACTGAGCGTGTGAACAAATACATTCAGAGCAGAAAGCTGGTTGCTGGACACCCTACAATAGGCAGGGGAAAGGGTGGGGTACTGCTGGGCACCCTATGGTGGACAGGCTATGGAGGACTGGCTATGGAACCTTTGCTTGGGATTGGTGGTCTCAGTGCAGCAGGACAAGCAGAAATCTGGTTTGTGCTGCTATTGGTACAGTCCTAGAGATACCACATTATAAAGACACGTTAGCATCTGTATGCTGACCAATTCTACTACTTTTCAGGGCTTTTGTGGATATTTTCAGACTTCTTCTTGGCTCTAATATGGCCAAGCTGATATCAATGGGTCCTTTTCTTTCCTTTATGAGACAAGGTCTGTAGTCCTGGCTAGCCAGCCTGGAACTCACTATGTAGCCCAGGCTAGCCTTGAACTCCTGATGTTCCCACCTCAGCTTTCCTGGCACTTGAAGGATTTTATTATGTTACTCACCTTACTATGTAATATAAGACATTTGAAAACTTTATGTTGAAACCTTACAACTACTTTTGTTTATAATCTTAAAAATTACATTATCATCATAGTTTAGTTTTCAAGTGGCCTACTTTCCTCTCTTAACAAAATCTGTAGATAATTTAAGCCATCTAGTAAAAAACCAGTATTCTCATAATAAGTGACATATTACTCGCAGTTACAGCAGCAGTTCTACAGTGAAGGAGGCTCTACGAGCCCCATGGCTCTGGGCAGATCATGCTCACTCTCCTGCTTAGGCCTGGCTGAAAAAAGGAGGTAGAGGCATGTGTGCTCTGCAGTTCTGCATCATTAGTGCTGGCTAGCTCCCGCCCTGCTTCCCTTGCACCTCTTTTTGCTGACCCACTTCTATGTGTTTGGCTGTGGTGCCTTGGCCACAGGCTACATTTAACTGAGAATGGGGCAGGATGCTTGCTGGCTTATGAATATCCCAAGAAAATACACATAAACAGGGTTGATAAAACATTACTCAGTCAATCTCCCAGGGAAGCCAAGTTGATTTAAACACCATGTCTGGGGGGTTGGGGGTGGGGGCTGGTGAGGTGGCTCAGTGGGTGACGGCATTCACTCGAATAAGCCTGAAGACCTGAGTGTCATTCTTAGAAGGAGAGAACCAAGCCCTGAAGGCTGCCTTTTCTATCCAGAATCACGGTGAGGCACATGCTTGCCCTACCTCCAAATCATAGCAAAGGAAAACAAACATATTCTGTACAGGTTTCTATGGTACCAGAATTGGTCTCTATAGTACCAGGTTCCTGTTCAGCAAAGGTCATGCCCACATCTCTGGTATGAAGGGGGATTCCTGTCCAATCTGTTGACTTCAGAACCAGTAATTGAAAGAGTGACTGACGAGCCCTGTCACGGGGGAAGTGCCTTTACTTAGTTATGATTTTAAGCAGCCCTCTAAAAGCTGTGGAGATTCTGAATGTTGGCATTGGTGTTTTGACAGGCTGTATACATTAGAAGGAAAACTGGTTGAGAGTGGAGCAGAGTTGGAGAACGGGCAGTTTTACGTGGCCGTCGGCAGAGATAAGTTTAAGAGACTACCGTACAGTGAGTTACTTTTTGACAAGTCAGCAATGAGAAGGCCTTATGGGTAAGTCCTAGTCTTTGCTCACACTCTCAGTCCTTAGCATGCAGGACAACATCAGTGTAAAGGAGAAGGGGGAGGGGGAGCAAGAGTGGGCAGTGGGGGAAGGAAGGCCACTATCACGTGTAGTCCCTAGTATTTGGAACATATACACATACGTGTGTAAGGATGCTAGGTAAGATGGTGCATGTGGTATTCCCAGCACAGAGGTGGAGGCAGGAGGGCGAGGAGGTTAAGGTCATCTTCAGCTATGGAGTGAGTTCAAGGCTAGCCTCTCTCAAAATCAAACAAAAGAGTATTTTTGGTAGCCAACAGTCTCACTCATCAGTTAGAAAGGACAGCGTTCATGGCTGAAAACTGTTGTACAAAACGTATTGATGGAAAGACTTAGCACTTGTGTTGCACCAAGTTTAAACTAAATACAAAGCTTCATTCTTGTGAAGAAAATGATGGATGGACCACGGACTCTGTGTGTAAATCTCACAGGCAGTTTTAGAGACTAGCAGTGCAGCCAGAACAAGTGAGTTTTCAGTTGGTCTGGAGAGAAATGTATAATAGCTTACACTCTTATTTATTTATTTATTTATTTATTTATTTATTTATTTATTTATTTATTTATTTATTTTTACCTTAGAGACCAGGGTCTTTTGTAGCCCAGAGTGGCCTCTAATTTGTTATGTATCCTAGGCTGTCCTTGAACTCATGTTCTTTCTGCACCTCTGATTTCTGGGACGACAAGGTATTCATCCCAGGAGGTAAGCCTCCTCTGGCTTACACACACACACACACACACACACACACACACACACACACACACACACACACAAAGCCAAGTGTCTTTCTCAGTTGCTTCCTGCTTTATTCTTTGTGACAAGGTCTCTCACTTAAACCTGAAGCTTGCTGATTCAGATTAAGGCAGCTTGTTATAGGGATTCCTTATCTCTGACTCTTGAGCCCTGAGATTACAAGCCAAGCTCTGTGACAACCCAGTATTTTCATGGGTACTGGAGACCCAAGCTCTAGTCTTCAAGTATCACAAGTACTTTATCAATCGAGCTGTGTCCTCAGCAAGCTTGCCATTTGATTACACATGATGTACTATGAATTTTTTTCTCTTGGAAATACCCTTTGTGAGAGTGTCATGAATAGCCTAGCATCTGTGCTGCAGAGCCTTGAGCTGTGACACTAAGCCTTCAAGGTGGATACTGGAGACTCATCTCTGTTGTTCTGTACTGAGATCAGAGCCTCTTGGTTCTTGAAATTGCCTTTTCATGGCTGTCCTCTGCGGAGGACACCAGTGTGTCCCTATTAATTTGTTTCCTGTGAGGCTAATAGGGGTTTGCTTAGGCTTTTAGAGAGTAACAATGGGATTTCAGGGGGTGTTGGGACTATGCAAGAACCCAGGCCTTCATGAACATTAGAGTTCTTTGCCAGTAGACTGACTGTTGATTATCCAATCCATGCAATCCAATCCTTTATCAACTTGTGCTTAGCTGGTCAGTCCACTGAGAGTAGCAAGGGTACTTGGTGGTAATTAAAAATCGAGACTCATTGGCCTCTCTCATACACATTAGTAAGGTTCACCACTATAAATATGTCTTCCTATTTTTGAAGATATATTTCAAGATGAATTTTTTTCCTAATGACACAGACATAGCTTATGAAAAGAGTTATCTCCTCCCCTTCCTTCTCCTCCTCCTCTTTCTCCTCCTTCCTCCTCCTCTTCCTCTCCCTTCTCCTTCTTTTTCTTATTTGGTGATAATTGACCAGTTTAAAAACTCTCTGAATATAAATGCCACAATTTTTCTTTCTTTTCCATCACAAGTATACATAGCACATTTTATTTTTACATTATTTATGGCTACTATTATAATTATTACTATTTTTGAGGTAGACTTATCTTGTGCATCTTTGGGCAGCCTTGAACTCTTGATATCTGAGACTACTTCCTTAGGGCTAGGATTAATAGATGGATGTCACCATACCCAAGAGATTCATTGCTTTTCACTTAATCTGGCATGGTTGTCACTTAGTTTAAAATGATCATTTTTATCTATAAATAGAAAGTTTGGAAATTTGAATTAAATTATGAAAACACCTGTATTAAAAATTTATAAGCATTAAGTCTGGTCATATTCAGAAAACTATTAGAAATAGTTTAGAATGGAAGTTGTGGTTACAAGGACCAGTGGATATGGTGATGATTAGATTAGAATGATTGTCATAGATCATGTATTATGTGTGACCAATATTCTGATGTCCAATTTGCAATTTGTTTCCACAGTCAGAAAGCTTCTTCACTACCTCCCATGGTTGGATCCAGGAAGTCTAAAGGGAGCGTAAGTATCAGCAGCTTCTCTCATTAGTGTTCTGTCTCTCTGTAGAGCCATCCTTGGGGTTTCAATTAAAGTCAGAGAAATAAGTCTTAGCTACCTAGTGGCATATAAGCAACTATCTGAAACACTGTGAGAGCTTCAATGTCACAACTGAAGTCCTAAATGAGAGCTACTACTTTTAGAATATAGAATCAAACCCTTTCCTTGCGTAGATATGAGACAGCACATGCTGCAGTTGTGGGTTAAGTAGTATTTCATAAAGCTGTGAGATTCTTGCAAGGTCACAGTGGTGCTTCAGGATAGTCTTGTCCCCTGTGTCTAACAAAGGCAGAAAAGGAACTTTTGTTAAGAAAATGGTAACCCTCGGTTGTGCTTCTCTGTACAGTTAAGATCTTAAAAATTAAGACTCATCCTCAATCCTTAGTTCCATGCCAGAAGCTTTTCCTGGTCGTTCCTTCATTGTTACTTGAGCAAGCATTGATGATGTGCCTGTGATGTGGGAACTAGAGTCTGTAATGGGAAGTTCATCTGCTGGCAGTTCAGTCTGCCCTGCAGCTACCCCCAACCTCCACTGTGCACTGCACTTCATCACGTGACCTCCCCTGTATACTACAGCTCAACCCCTAACCTCCAGTCTGCACTGCAGCACACCCCCTAATTCCCACCGTGCATGGCGCACATCTCCTAGCCTTGCCCTATCCCTAGGCCCCCCTGAGGTGAAGCCCACTTTGTTATGGAGTTCTACTGCAGAGGGCCTTTCTGACTGAGGGCTCTCTGATCTATCTGGGGCTTCAGTAGGAGTCATCAGAACTGACTTGGCATTCCTACCCAAGCCTGATGGTCAGCCGTTGTGTTTTTGTGTGCTGTAAGTGTCTCCTAGTAGGCATGTACTTATCTTTCCCTACTATTTTTTTATGACATTCTAAACAAAAGAGAAAAATAATTTTGTGTTTGTGTTGTCGGACTTGACACTCATTCCTGGAGACTGTGCCACTTATGACAAAACTCTTGTCTTCCATATTCTCCACACTGTAAGGGAAAAAAACTACTGGAAAGGTTATGAATAGCCGAAAACCGAGTATCCAGCACATGACCACCGAGAAAATAAAATTTGAGCACCACCCTTGAGTCCTAGTGCAGATTTTAGTGGAGGGTGGTGTTGAGGAAAGAGAAATGGGTACAAGATATCCCATGGTAGGCAGTGTTCAGTGTCCACCCACGGCCCCTCTGTGCCAAGTTCTCTCCAGGACCTAATAGTGAAAAGCAAAGTAAGATCCATGAATTTAGGTTCAGAAATTATATTTTCTCTCTTCCCTTCTCCTTCTTCCTTTTGTCCTTCTCTTAAATTTGATCCTGAAGATATAATGCAGGTGCCCCTGGTTTCTGTACTTAAAATTGGAAAACAAAAACAAAAAACAAAACAAAATAACAGTACAGACCAGGAAACATGAAGTGTAGAAGTAACAGTTTTCCTTCCACAAGCAAAGGGCAGGAGAAGGTTAGTGTGTACCTGCTTCCTCTGAGCAATGGATTCCAACTGTTGCCCCTCGTGGTCAGTGAATCCCTAAGCCAACTTTAGCAGAGACCCTCAACATGTGTAGGGTGAGGAGCCTGAACCCCAGCATCAAAGTCCATCTTTCTTCTTGAGTAGAGGGAGGCCTGAGAGCCCCTGGGAGATAAGAAAGTTACCTGAATTAGTGAGGAACCTCAGATCTTTTATGCAGAGAGAGCCGTAATTGGTGCAGTTCCATAGGTAAGCCACAGGAAATGGCCTGGGTATAACATGCAGACTCTAGACTAGGAAGACAACAAGGGAACCTGGAATAGGTTATTAATTACTCCTGAAGCCACAGCGCTCACTAGGTGATTGACAGAGAGGGCGATGGAGGTGAGAGAACCCCAGGGCTTTGAGCTCGGATGCCAGAGAAAATGGTAGCTCAATGGCTAGAAAGAGGGCAGGCAGAAGACATAATTAATAATGGCTTCCTTTCAGATGTGCCGAATTGGTTTGGCTAGCCACATAATGACCTGATTGAGGCACCGTGTGGTACTGCTAGCACACTGGATGGCAGGTGACCTAAGATAGAGGATCTAACCTCTCAGGGGGGAGGAGGAGAGGAGTGAGAATTTGCAGGTTAGTGGCTGAAAAAAGCCCTTCACCATTAAAATGATAAATGAAACCCATCCATTTAAGGGTTTGGGGAATTCATTTATTAAGGTCTACTTTCAGTTCAAGTATGTGTATATGCCTTTGTGGGGGTATGTGCACGTGAGTGCAGGTACCTTCTGAGGGTGGGCAAGGGTGGCAGAGGCCCTGAGGCTGGGATTGCGGGCAACTGTGTGCCGCCTGATGTGTTAGAGCTGAGTTTGTGTGCTCTGCAGAGACAGCAGGCACGCAGCCTCCGAGCCATCCCTCCAGCCCAAGCATTGTATCTTGTCCCCTTTCTTTCCTTTGGGCCTTGTGGCAGAATTCTGTCTGCATACACACCATGGAACTCTTAGCTCTCCACTCTCATAGTCCTACAGACAACAGCAGTTAGACAGAGACTAGAGACTCCGTGTAACTGAATAACTGACTCAGGATCACAGGGAGAGTTGCTGGCGAGACTAAGGTCCCAGCCCAGCCCTTCACAGTTCCAGCAATTGTGCAAGTTTGTATTTTCTAGTATGAAATCGGAAACTCCCATTAAAGACGCAAGATAGTTTCTGCTCTGCAGCACGCCTCAGACACTCATGTGGGCCCCTCCTTGGTCACTCTGTAGGAAAGTTTCTGCTTCCACGCGAGTACCCAGAATGATGCCTGACCCTCCAGGTGTCTGACTGGGTACTGAGCCTGGGGGACAGAGATGAGTAAAAAGATGTGTATCTCTTTGATGCTCACAGTCTATTGCAGGAGACAGCTGTTGACCCAACAATTCTATAGGTCAGCAGATAACTACAGAGTATGATAAAAATGGAAAAAAAGTTCAGAACACTGTGAGAGGCTAC